>NC_059357.1:921080-1131080 GCF_019703515.2 Myxocyprinus asiaticus | reverse complement strand
CAGCGATCAAGATTTTAATAAGACTCGCATGTAAAACAGTTTACTGCAGTTTACACAGGTGTTGCAGGGAGAGGAAAAAAACTCTCTTTTAAAATACTAGTACAAAACTTAGCCAAGATAACAATAATTTTAGGAATATTTAGGGTTATTTTCAACTTAACAGGAATGTTCCAGGTTTAATTAAAGGTGCTATAAGCGATATTTGCCGTTCTAGAATTTCCCCAAAATGAGCCGTTGGATTAGCCATGCACCCTTTTTCCAAAACCCGTACTCCAAACATACCAAATGAGCTTTATTGAGACTGACACAAGCAGAAATTGTTGTCAAAAACAACAGTAGCAAAATAGCGCCCTCAGCTGACAACTGTTATGAACAACATGCCATAAAAATGGCATTAAGCCTCAATAATTCGCTGCAACTACAGTACAATGAGAACGTGCAAAATGATTGACAGGTCGAAAGCGTCATTGTCCACGGACACGTTTCTGTTTGCTGTTTACAGAGTTTAGAGCTTTTTAGAGATCGGTGATATACACTATATTGCCAAAAGTATTCGCTCATCTGCCTTTAGACGCATATGAATTTAAGTGACATCCCATTCTTAATCCATAGGGTTTAATATGAGGTCGGCCCACCCTTTGCAGCTATAACAGCTTCAACTCTTCTGGGAAGGCTTTCCACAAGGTTTAGGAGTGTGTTTATGGGAATTTTTGACCATTCTTCCAGAAGCGCATTTGTGAGGTCAGACACTGATGTTGGACGAGAAGGCCTGGCTCACAGTCTTCGCTCTAATTCATCCCAAAGGTGCTCTATCGGGTTGAGGTCAGGACTCTGTGCAGGCCAGTCAAGTTCTTCCACACCAAACTCGCTCATCCATGTCTTTATGGACCTTGCTTTGTGCACTGGTCTGCAGTCATGTTGGAACAGGAAGGGGCCATCCCCAAACTATTCCCACAAAGTTGGGAGCATGGAATTGTCCAAAATCTCTTGGTATGCTGAAGCATTCAGAGTTCCTTTCACTGGAACTAAGGGGCCAAGCCCAGCTCCTGAAAAACAACCCCACACCATAATCCCCCCTCCACCAAACTTCACAGTTGGCACAATGCAGTCAGACCAGTACCGTTCTCCTGGCAACCGCCAAACCCAGACTCGTCCATCAGATTGCCAGATGGAGAAGTGTGATTCGTCACTCCAGAGAACGCGTCTCCACTGCTCTAGAGTCCAGTGGCGGCGTGCTTTACACCACTGCATCCGACGCTTTGCATTGCACTTGGTGATGTATGGCTTGGATGCAGCTGCTCGGCCATGGAAACCCATTCCATGAAGCTCTCTATGCACTGTTCTTGAGCTAATCTGAAGGCCACATGAACTTTGGAGGTCTGTAGCGATTGACTCTGCCAGAAAGTTGGCGACCTCTGCGCACTATGCGTCTCTGCATCCGCTGACCCCGCTCTGTCATTTTACGTGGCCTACCACTTCGTGGCTGAGTTGCTGTCATTCCCAATCGCTTCCACTTTGTTATAATACCACTGACAGTTGACTGTGGAATATTTAGTAGCGAGGAAATTTCACGACTGGACTTGTTGCACAGGTGGTATCCTATCACAGTACCACGCTGGAATTCACTGAGCTCCTGAGAGCGGCCCATTCTTTCACAAATGTTTGTAGAAGCAGTCTGCATGCCTAGGTGCTTCATTTTATACACCTGTGGCCATGGAAGTGATTGGAACACCTGAATTCAATTATTTGGATGGGTGAGCGAATACTTTTGGCAATATAGTGTATCTCCTGACACTTATTTCATTCATATATTTCAGGGAGTAGTCAAATGTTTTGCACCTTTAAGTAAAACATTTGTGACGTGCTGTCAGTTATGCTTGTCGCCCCTCAATTTGTAAAGATCGAACAAAAAATGTGTTTACGGTGGATGCCTAGCAGGCAAACATTCAGCACTGTGAATGAACTTTAAGGTATATCCATAACTACACTCAAACAAAACACATTAGCATGAGACTAGTGATAGAATCACTTACTGACACTGTCTATGCAAATTTACATCCAGTCTTTCAACTAATGTCATGACTACTGTATTTTCTGGAATTTAAGTCGCGTCTGAATGGTCTTGCGATGTTGGACGATCAAACGCTGCACACCAAAGCACATATGCTTACAAACATATTACTGCAAATTGCGTTAATAACATTTCATTTTTTATATATAATTAATTACACTGAATTAACATGTTTAATCGACAGCCCTCATTTTCACTAAAGTATTCTGAGTGCTTTAACACAAATACTGTTCACATTTCTGCTTTTAAACCATCCAGAACATGTGCCTCTTAGGCTACGTCCACATTAATCCGGATACGTTTGAAAACTGCGTTTTCGAAATGCTCTTTGTCCACACTGACGTTTTTCCACAAGTTGCTCGTCCACACTAAAACGTACGAAAACGCTTAAATCCCCTTACTGTTAAAAATCGTAATTCCATGTACAAGCTGAAATGCAGTTATACTTGTGTTTCGTCGCCGGACAGCAATTCAGAGTAAACTTTGTGTCACCTTTGAAGGACTGCATTGTGAAGTGGTACAAAGTAACATTTATCTTAAACGGTGCTACCAAAGTGAATAACAGGCACAATATCACCGCTACAAGATCCGCCATCTTGATCGTTTGGGTTGAATGCATCACATGTCTGCGTCACATGACAACAAATACCTCATCGTTTTCAGATATCTCCGTCTTCCCCATCCACAGTACAATGCGAAGACGGCGTTTTCAAATGTATCCACTTGGGAGAGCGTTTTCGAAAAGCTCAGTTTTTGCTGTCAAAAACTCCGTCTCTGTGTGGACGGAAGGCCAAAATGTTGAGAAAAAGATGCGTTTTCAAACGAAAACGTATTAGTGTGGACGTGGCCTTAGACTTCCGTTGCAAGTGTGTTTCTGTAAATGTGTTTCATGATTGTTTATACACACTGAGACGAATCGCTCAAAGTATTTTCTGTGGTTATCAATGGCACACAACATATTTTTTTGTACATAAAGCTTTGTGTTTCATTATGTACGTGTTCTTTCAATGAAAAGTCAATGAAAGTTTGAGCCATAAGTTTATGTATCTCCATTTGAGCGCTTTTTATCCCAAACATGGTTGTATGAGATTATTGTTGAGAGATTCCAGCATGAATGTTTTGTTTTCAGAGGTGATGGGCTGCTCACATTGGTGGAAGTATCTTTCCTTGGTGAGGGCCATGCTTGCTATGTTTTTTCAAAATATTTTTTGTGGGGGTCAAGTCGTGCTTATCTTTGTGTTGTACTTGGCCCGGGTTTGTCACGCAGTGTTGTTATATTAGCCATGTGCTCGTCTGTGTGTGAAAAGTTTTGTTTAAGAGCTTTGCTTTGGAAGTGAAAATCAAAAACGATCAACTCTTCAAAATGACTTCAGTGATTTGTTTGAACTACTATAATGCACCCAAACTAAAAAACGATTTCTCTGTTTGGCCACCAGGGTGAGCTGGAGAAGCAGCTACTACAAGCTAACCCAATCCTGGAGGCTTTCGGTAACGCCAAGACTGTGAAGAATGACAACTCTTCACGATTCGTAAGACCTGCTCTGTTATAATGATCTTTTCATATATTCTGACTGTAAATGCATCTGATTCAACATTCGTCTTTTCTATGTTTTAGGGCAAATTCATTAGAATCAACTTTGACGTTAACGGATACATCGTTGGAGCCAATATTGAAACCTGTATCCTTGAGCTAGTTGATAAACTCTGTTTCTAAACCTAGTGAGCTGCCTGCCCAGAAAGCATTTTAAAGTAACCTTATGCTGCCTTCTAAGGGGCCTCGCTTTAAAATATAAAATATCATCCTATATATCCTTTATCCCTTCAGGAATATCCTGCTTAAGCTGGTAGCTGTGTTTTGGAACATGGGAGACAAGCTGGTCTTGAGCTGGTCAGAGCTGGACTTGAGCTGGTCCAAGCTGGTCTTTAGCTGGCCAGAGCTGGACTTGAGCTAGTCCAAGCTGGTCTTGAGCTGGTCAGAGCTGGACTTGAGCTAGTCCAAGCTGGTCTTGAGCTGGTCTTGAGCTGGTCAGAGCTGGACTTGAGCTAGTCCAAGCTGGTCTTGAGCTGGTCAGAGCTGGACTTGAGCTAGTTCAAGCTGGTCTTGAGCTGGTCAGAGCTGGACTTGAGCTAGTCCAAGCTAGTCCAAGCTGGTCTTGAGCTGGTCTTGAGCTGGTCAGAGCTGGACCAAGCTGGACTTGAGCTGGTCATGAGCTAGTCCGAGCTGGTCCGAGCTGAACTTGAGCTGGTCCAAGCTGGTCATGAGCTGGTCCAAGCTGGTCCAAGCTGGTTATGAGCTGGTCCAAGCTGGTTCGTAGCTGGTTGACCAGCTACCATGTTCCAAAAACCATCTTGACCACCTTGAGCAGGTAAGACCAGCTGGTAGCTCGTCCAAGATGGTCTCCCAGCTGAAGACCAGCTTGGACCATCTTGGACCAACAGAAGACCATCTTGGACCAGCTAATGAGCAGCTTGGACCAGCTAGAAACCAGCTACCATGTTCCAAAACACAGCTACCAGCTTAAGCTGGATTTTCCAGCAGGGATATAAAATACAATCTAAAAATTCTTCAAAGATATAGTTTATTCAATATTAAAAAGTATCTATAAAAATAGTTTTAGACAATATTTGTGAGCTACGTATTTTTACGCTTATTAGAGTATCGCATTGTTAGCTTAGCAACATGCTAACATCAAACTCTATAGAGCTGTTTAGCTGTGACGTCAGATTGCAGCCACACCATGAAGGCTAATTCACTATGGGTTCCCTCAGGTATTTCCAATGGGCTTTTAGAAAAGGGATTTTCGAATTACGAGTAAAATAAGATCTGTGGGGGAAATTACTTAAAGACACTTTGCGTTTTGTTCTAGAACATAAATTACACACAGTTATACATCAATTGTGGATTTTGAAAATGCATGTTGCTAACCCGTCACTAAATAAGGACTACAACAGTCGTCCATTTCGTAAAGCACGTAAAATGCGAATTGTTTTCCAGGTTCAACCTGAACAGCTCTACTGGAATCTGTTGCGAGTCAAGTCTGTCGTATTGTGTAGTGTATAGCTGCTTCAAATTTGGTTAGGACTGTTGTCTTAGAAGGTAGCAGCCTATGTAGGCAGTTGACAGCAAGGTAGCTCACAAGATTAGACAGGCCTAATATGATACTTAAAAATCAAAAAAGGTTTTTCGAAAGAACTGGTGTAGTGTGATTGGATGATGCTCTCTGTCCTGTTGTTTGTCTTTGACTGATAACTTTCAGACCTGTTGGAAAAATCTCGTGCAATTCGTCAAGCTAAAGAAGAGAGGACCTTCCACTTGTTCTACTACATGCTCTCTGGCGCAGGAGACAAACTGCGCTGTGAGTATCAACGTTCACTGCTGTTATACGTGCTTATTGAACAACCAGCCCAATGTTTTGAGTTTATAGATTTACTAATATTGTATTAATAGCAATAAGCATGAGACCTCATTGTGGTTTGAGGACCATTTAAGGATTTGATGAATTCATGTGTTTGTTTTGATTTGTTTCCCTATCGCATTCAGCTGAACTGTGTCTGGAGAACTATAACAACTATCGGTTCCTCTCCAATGGGAACGTGACCATCCCGGGACAGCAGGACAGAGACATGTATGTGGAGACTATGGAGGCCATGAAGATCATGGGTATCCCTGAAGATGAACAGACCGGTAAATGGATACTGCTGCGAACATGGCAATAAAATGATCTGCAGCATGTATGAGATGCATTTATAAATGTATTATACGTGTTGTTGTGATTTGTGTGCATCCTCTTCAGGTCTCCTGAGGGTCGTTTCGTCTGTACTACAGCTGGGTAATATGACCTTTAAGAAGGAGCGTCACTCTGACCAGGCCTCCATGCCTGATGACACTGGTAAGAATATTTTTGACGTCACAAACGAACAGAAATTGGTCATTAGCTGGTCCAAGTTGGTCTATGTGGTTGATCAACTGGATTACCAGTTGGTTAGGCCGAGGTTGCTTGGTAGACCATCTTGAACCAGCAACAAACCAGCTACTATGTTAAAAAAACAGCTGGACCACCATAAGACTTGGTTGTGCCAGCAGTAGGGGGATGTTATACTATATCTTACATTAGCCAGAATTAAGCTAGTACCTTATGCTAGTCAACTGTATTATCCATGTTTATTTTATATATGATTTTTCCCCGGACAGCTGCTCAGAAGGTTTCTCATCTGATGGGAATGAACGTGACGGATTTCACACGCGCCATCCTCTCGCCGCGAATCAAAGTGGGCCGTGATTACGTGCAGAAGGCGCAGACGCAGGAGCAGGCGGAGTTCGCTGTGGAAGCGTTGGCTAAAGCCACTTACGAGAGGATGTTCCGCTGGTTGGTGATGCGTATCAATAAAGCTCTGGATAAAACCAAACGTCAGGGCGCTTCATTCATCGGCATATTGGACATCGCCGGATTTGAGATCTTTGAGGTAAGGCAGAATTTCTTTAATCTTAGTGTGCCGAATAATGCCACTTTTACGATAATGGGATATGCTGAAACGAAATGTGTTGTGAACCATAATTCTGGTCTCAGACATCTACAGTATGACCGGAAACATACTAGATGTGAACCAATAGTGGATTTTGCCGATACCGATAACCAAGGAGGTGGAAAAAGCCGATAGGACTTTTAACTATAAACTAGCCCAAAATACACCGGGGACTTGGCTCCGTTACAATACTCTATATGTTAGGAATAAACAAATGAAGCTTTTTATAGCCTATATATTCACCAGATGAAGAGTTTTGTATACAGTATATACAGTATAAGTAAGTATATTTCACACAATGAGGTTTATTGATGAGGAAAAGTAAAAAAATAAAAATAATAATCTGTTTTTTGCCGATAACCAATCCAAAAAGTTTATTGATGAAGAAAAGTTCTAAAAAGCAACTATCGGTACCGATTAATTGGTAAAACCGATATATCGGGCTACCTTGAAAACATACCTTACGCAAGAATTTGAATGCAAACGCTTTTAGCTACACATGTCATTCTGAAATGTTTCATAATGCCACAAGGGGCGCTATAGCAGACATGGGCGTAAATTGTCGCCGTTTACGGTCAGTTTTCTCTTTCAGATCAACTACTGTCGTGGCAGAGCAACAGTTTGAAGAGAATCTTCATAAAACATGTTCATATCAAAATTATCGACTGCACTATCTATTGATAAGATTTTAGAAATTACGTATAATTTTAGAAAGTCGACTAACATTTTGGAAGGTTAGTCGACATATTTATAGCTAACTACCTGAATAATAACGCATCCAGTTTAATGTCACAGACATTTGAAGGTAACACTATTGCCTCATTGAGCGTTCAGGTTTATTACCGCCACAAGAACGCACGTTAATAATGTACCATGAAACGGCATGCTTGTATGAAATGTGTTGTGAAGAATAATTCTGGTGTCGGACATCAGTGACCTGAAACATACTTGACGCAAGTACTTTTAGCTGCACAACACGTCGTTCAGAAGTGTGTCAAAATGCAATTCATACCGCGTTGCATTCTCAGTGTTGCCACAAGGGGCGCTATAATAGTCATTGGTGTCAGTTGTCGTCGTTTATGGTCAGTTTTATCTTTCAGATCAAATAATGTCATGGCAGAGCAACAATGTCAAAAGACTTTAGAAATTAAAAATTATTTTAGAGAGTCGACTAACTTTTTGAAAGGTTAGTCAAAATGTTTATAGCTAGCTACCTGAATAATAACACAATCAGTTTTATGTCACAGACATTTGAAGGTAACTCTATCGCCCCCTTGAGGACTGAGGTTTTTTACCGCGTCATTAGTGCAATAACGTTAAGTATGTACAACGAGACCGCTACATTCATGTTTGCATATTTGCTTAGAGTATATTTCTTGTATAAGCGATACTTCGATACTTCGAAAAAATATGTTGTAAATCACAAAAAATGTGATGTACCCTTTCAAGTGTGTTTATGTTGCGATTATCGATAATTCCTGCACTGACAGTGATGATTTGTGTTTTGGTCTTTGTGTCTGCAGCTGAACTCGTTTGAGCAGTTGTGTATTAATTACACTAACGAGAAGCTGCAGCAGCTCTTCAATCACACCATGTTCATCCTGGAGCAGGAGGAGTATCAGCGCGAGGGCATCGAGTGGAGCTTCATCGACTTCGGCCTCGACTTGCAGCCCTGCATCGACCTCATTGAGAAACCTGTTAGTGGCTCAGCCGATTTCTAGAGTTGGAAATCGAGAACTGGTTCTTACTCAGAACCAGTTCCATTTTCATTAAAAACATCGGAACTTCCTCAAAAATACTAAAAGAATCGTTATCGAATCTGCATTAGAATTCAGTGATCTTCAGTTGTACGCTACTTTCTTGGATTGTAACCTATTCTGCGTCCGCAGGCGAGTCCTCCAGGGATCCTGGCTCTGCTGGATGAGGAGTGCTGGTTTCCCAAAGCCACAGATAAGAGCTTTGTGGAGAAGGTTCTTCAGGAGCAGGGAACTCACCCCAAATTCCACAAGCCCAAGAAACTGAAGGACGAGGCCGATTTCTGCATCATTCATTATGCTGGGAAGGTGATTATAGACTCCAGAGATAAAGTGATGTTGTAAAAATGATTTAGTTTTGTGATCTCTAACCGTTTGTAACTGTGTTTGTCAGGTGGATTATAAGGCAGATGAGTGGCTGATGAAGAACATGGATCCGCTGAATGATAACGTGGCCACTCTGCTCAATCAATCCACTGACAAGTTTGTTTCAGAGCTGTGGAAGGACGGTGAGTTGATAGATCAGATTCGATCAGACACTGAACACAACATTTTTTCAGTGGTCTGTTCCTTAAAAATACTCAGAAATCAGTATAGCTAACTGGACGATGTGGAGCTTTGGGACCGACCCCTTGTTAACCTGTCATTAGCGTAACATCAGCTGTTGTTAAGATTTACTGGATTTGTTTTCTGGTCTCTTCTGCTGGTCTGTTCTAGAGTTCGGTTCCTCTGTCTCTACTCTTCTTCATTCATCCGTTCTTTTCATGTCCCGTTGAACCCTCTGTCCTCCCCCTCTACTGTACGTCTTTCTCTCTCTCAGAGCTCCAGAATTGTCAGAGAGCTTATTTCTATCTGAGCTTTCCTTTCCTTCACTTAGAACCAGGTGAAAGCTTTGATTTTCTGTCATATTACTTTATTTCTCTCTTCATCCACAGTTGTTGTTCTTCTCCTGCTGTTTTCTGTCCTGTATGTTTTCTTATGGATATATCGTCTCTGATGTGAGCTGTCTCTCTCTCCTCTCCTGTCTCTCTGTGTAATAGTGTGCTTTGGCGCCTCCGCTGTTGGTCTTTGGTTCTGCCGAAATGGGTATAAACTGCATGGGTTTAGTTTTGTTTTCACCAGTAAAACATGACCTACAGAATGCAGTTACGCACATTCACATAAGGTTCAAAATTAACTTTTTGCAATTGATTGGCAAATTCTGTGTGTGTGTGTGTGTGTGTATATATATATATATATATATATATATATATATATATATATATATATATATATATATATATATATATATATATATATATATACACACACACACACACAGGATATAATATACTGTATATTGTGAAGAAATATTTTGCTTGTTTTCTCTTGTATTTTTGTGGTAAACAGCGCAGGCCATTGTGTCACTCGCAGCATCCCACACTAGTCAGTCTTTGACAAAAATATTGAAATAGTGTTATTTTTGTTCTTCAGATTTTCGTTGCATTGTACAATAGTCAGTCTCACAAAAATATTAAAACAGTATTATTTTGGGAGTCTGGGTATCTCAGCGAGTATTGTCGCTGACTGCCACCCTTGGAGTCGCGAGTTCGAATCCAGAGCGTGCTGAGTGACTCCAGCCAGGTCTCCTAAGCAACAAAATTGGCCCGGTTGCTAGGGAGGGTAGAGTCACATGGGGTAACCTCCTCGTGGTCGTGATTAGTGGTTCTCGCTCTCAATGGGGCGTGTGGTAAGTTGTGCGTGGATCGTGGAGAGTAGCATGAGCCTCCACATGCTGTGAGTCTCCGCGGTGTCATGCACAATGAGTCACGTGATAAGATGCGCGGATTGACGGTCTCAGAAGCGGAGGCAACTGAGACTTGTCCTCCGCCACCTGGATTGAGGTGAGTAACCGCGCCACCACGAGGACCTACTAAGTAGTGGGAATTGGGCATTCCAAAAATTGGGAGAAAAGGGGATAAAAACAAAAAAAACACTAATTTTTTTGGTCAGATTTTTGTTTCATTGTACAATAGCCTCTCGCAAAAATATTGAAACTGTTATTTCGTTCGTCAGATTTTTCGTTGCATCGTGCAATAGTCTCTCGCAAAAACATGGAAACATCGCTATTTTGTGCGACAGATATTCAATGCATCGTACAATAGTCAGTCTCTCGCAAAAACATGGAAACATCGTTATTTTGTGCGACAGATATTCAATGCATCGTGCAATAGTCAGTCTCTCGCAAAAACATGGAAACATCGCTATTTTGTGCGACAGATATTCAATGCATCGTACAATAGTCAGTCTCTCGCAAAAACATGGAAACATCGTTATTTTGTGCGACAGATATTCAATGCATCGTACAATAGTCAGTCTCTCGCAAAAACATGGAAACATCGCTATTTTGTGCGTCAGATATTCAATGCATCGTACAATAGTCAGTCTCTCGCAAAAACATGGAAACATCGCTATTTTGTGCGACAGATATTCAATGCATCGTACAATAGTCAGTCTCTCGCAAAAACATGGAAACATCGCTATTTTGTGCGACAGATTTTCGTTGCATCATACAATAGTCAGTCTTGCAAAAACATGGAAACATTATTTTGTGCGACAGATTTTCATTGCATCGTACAATAGTCAGTCTCGCAAAAACATGGAAACATAGTTATTTTGTGCGACAGATTTTCATTGCATCGTACAATAGTCAGTCTCTTGCAAAAACATGGAAACATCGCTATTTTGTGCGACAGATTTTCATTGCATCGTACAATACTCAGTCTCTCGCAAAAACATTGAAAAATCATTATTTTGTTGTCTGATTTTCGTTGAATTGTGCAATAGTCAGTCTCTTTTTCAATGCAGTAACATTGAAACGTTGCTATTTTGTTCATCAGATTTTTGTTGCATTGTGCAATAGATATTTCTCTCGTGGAAACATTGTTATTTTGTTTGTCAGATTTTTCGTTGCATCATGCAAATAGTCAGTCTTTTGCAAAAACATTAAAACATCGTTATTTTGTTCGTCAGATTTTTGTTGCATCGTACAATAGTCAGTCTCTTTCTTTGTTGCAGTGGCTTTACATCAGGAATGCATCGGCACATGGTGTTTTGGTGTTACGACAATACAAAACTGCAAAAACAATTATGTAGGAAACACTTGTAAACCATTTTGTTTATAATTCTGAAATTTGATTTGTTCATGACAAAAGCAGAATCAGACTATCATTCATATAAACAGCATAAAAAATAGTGGCCAACACTAAAACTAGAGTTTAATTTATTTGCAAAAAAAGTTCAAATAATATATATATATTACTTAGGGACCTTGTACACACTCATACATGAAGATGACAAATGTACAGTTCATTAGTACAAACATTCACACCTGCACTGCATTGAGTTGGTTCCATTGGTCTGTGTGTGATTTTCCCCCTCACTCTTCACCAGCATCATGTCCCATCCCCACCGCCACCCCCACATACACACATGCTGTTGTGGTTTGTCACCATTGCTGAAGTGTGTTTGAAGTTTTATTGTCTGTGAGTTCACGCCATGATCGGACTGCATGCTTGAGGTCATGTTTAGACATTATATTGACACCCACTTTGTCTCTCAGTGGATCGTATTGTGGGTCTGGATAAGGTTGCTGGTATGTCGGAGTTGCCAGGAGCTTTTAAGACTCGTAAGGGAATGTTCCGGACGGTCGGCCAGCTCTATAAGGAGCAGCTTTCTAAACTCATGGCCACTCTGAGAAACACCAACCCAAACTTCGTCCGCTGCATCATTCCCAATCACGAGAAAAAGGTACACACTGAGTTTCCACAACAGTACTCTAATTAAAAGACTACAATTCAATGTCAGAAAATTACTTTTACATTAAGTTGCAATATTTGCCCCCGGGTCTCTCATACATTTATGTCAAATAACATCAATTTTGCCCAGAGCCCCCATTCATTTCCGACTCTGATATAATAATATGCGCTCTGTATTTCTCTGGATCTCAGGCGGGTAAGTTGGACCCTCATCTGGTTCTGGATCAGCTCAGGTGTAACGGTGTTCTGGAAGGCATCAGGATCTGCAGACAGGGATTCCCGAACCGCATCGTCTTCCAGGAGTTCAGACAGAGGTGAGCTGCTCAAATGCTGCTGTAGTTTATTTTCTGAGGTTCTTTAACTTCACATAAAACAGTTCTTCAAAGTAAACTCCTTATTACAAACTAAGCATTAAACTTTATTATCTCTTTTGTTTTCCTTCTAAGTGAACAGAAGTTCAAAATTTGATTTGTTTTTCTTTTGTGATGTTAATGTTGGTTTGTGTTTTTGTTCAGATATGAAATCCTCACACCAAATGCCATTCCTAAAGGCTTCATGGATGGAAAACAGGCCTGTGTACTGATGGTGAGATTTTAATGTTTCAATAAACTGTCGGTGACTAGAGGTTGGCCGATACGATAACTAAGGTGGTGGAAAATGGTGGAAAATAACCGATTAATCGGCCAATAGTTTTGTAAAATTGATTTAGAAAATAATAATAATAAAATATCTTAGTCTTTCCTTTAGATGTCGACCAATAGTGGATTTTGGCGATACCGATAACTAAGGTGGTGGAAAAGGCAGATAACCGATTAATAGGCCGATAGTTTCTAAAATCGATTTATAGAATGTAGGGCTGCAACTAATGATTATTTTGATAATCGATTAATCTAACGATTATTCGAATGATTATTCGACTATTCTGCAATTATCGCAACGATTAATCGTTAGCTCTTAACCGATTATTCAGCTTGTGCCCGACTTAAAAGGTTGTATTAAACATGCTTACTAACAATAAAGAGGACAAAATCATCTTATAAATACCTCTGTAATTCAGTGAATGTCATATAGGGGGAAAAATACTTTTTAGTAAGTTTAATTCAGTGAAGAAATTCACTGCAAAAAATCCTATTGTTATCAAGTGTCTAAAAATACTTAAAACAAGATGCATTTACTTGAGAAGCAGCATATAAGATATTTAGACTTTAAGAGAATGTATCTTAAATATAAGTGGATTTTGTATATGTGTGTTTTTCACTTGGTTATACTTATGCAAGTGTAAAGACAAAATATACTTCTATTCAAGATCTAGATATCTAGATAAGTCTAAATATCTTATCTGCTGCTTCTCAGGTCAATGCATCTTTTTTAAAGGATGTTTAGATATTTTAAAATATTTGTATTTTAATATTCAACATTCTCAGATAACAGTTTTTTATTCTGCAGTATAGCTGCTAAAGTAAATGTACATTGTTTTAAAGGAGTTTTAGATATTTATATTGGAAAACAAGCCAAAACAAAAACAAATCAAAAATGTATTTTGTTGCCGTGTATAATGGGGTGAAGACAACTCTAAAAGCATTAAATGTAACATCTTTAATGCGTTTACATCTTTAATGCGGTTACATCTTTAATGCGGTTACATCTTTAATGCGGTTACATCTTTAATGCAGTTACATCTTTAATGCAGTTACATCTTTAATGCAGTTACATCTTTAATGCGTTACATCTTTAATGCGTTTACATCTTTAATGCGTTTACATCTTTAATGCGGTTACATTTAATGCGGTTACATTTAATGCAGTTACATTTAATGCAGTTACATTTAATGCGTTGTAAAGATGTAAACGCATTAAAGATGTAAACGCATTAAAGATGTAAACGCATTAAAGATGTAACCGCATTAAAGATGTAACGCATTAAAGATGTAACCGCGTTAAAGATGTAACCGCGTTAAAGATGTAACCGCGTTAAAGATGTAACCGCGTTAAAGATGTAACCGCGTTAAAGATGTAACCGCGTTAAAGATGTAACCGCGTTAAAGATGTAACCGCATTAAAGATGTAACCGCATTAGATGTAACCGCATTAAAGATGTAACCGCATTAAAGATGTAACCGCATTAGATGTAACCGCATTAAAGATGTAACTGCATTAAATATAACCGCGTTAAAGATGTAACGCATTAAAGATGTAACCGCATTAAATATGTAACGCATTAAAAGTGTTTCCTTTAAAGAGCTCCGGCTCCACTTATTCCACAATGAGAGTGCTTTTGTATTTACTTATTTTGTATTTTTGCTGAAGCTGTGAAAGTTTAGAGTGCATCTGTGATCTGTGTAATTCTTCCTCTCCTCAGTCAGTCGTGAACTGCAGTGCTGCTCTCACGTCATCATTACAGTTTAATGTCATCTCATGTTACGTTAAATGAGATCAAACGACTATTCGACAACGAAAATTTTAGTCTAAATTTTTTTTTTTATTGTCGATAATGTCGACTAATTGTTTCAGCCCTAATAGAATGCTAAAAAATGTTCTTGGCATTCTTGTGAACAGAGGTCGACCGATAGTGGATTTTGCTGATACCGATAACTAAGGTGGTAGAAAAGGCCGATTAAATGATTAATAAGCTGATGGTTTCTAAAATCGATTTATAGAATGTTAAGAAACGTTCTTAGCCTTTCCTTTCTATGACGTGCACAGACGTAGAAGCTACAAGAGCCCAAAATTAATACAGTCCCAGATGATGTTTATTATAAACCAAAATCCCAATAATTATCAGAACAAATAAGATTTGAAGCATAATGCTGGACTATGAACAAGCACGAAATACACTTATTTCAGGACTCTTATTTTGAATAGAACGGAGACTTGGCTCCATTGCAATACTAAGTTTGTTTATTCAGTGTTTATTATTATTAGTAAATACATTTATTTATTGAACATCTGTGTCTTTTATCATATTGCTTTTGCTGCATTTTTATAAAATCATGAAGACCCTTTAACTGTGGAAAAATCAGTGTAATGTATGGTCTCTTGTGGCTTATTGCATTAGTACTGTGTATATCATGTTTATTAGTTTTATTATAATCATTACATTTGTTCACTCCACATCTTAGATTAAAGCTCTGGAGCTGGATCCAAACCTGTTCCGGATCGGACAGAGTAAAGTGTTTTTCCGTGCTGGAGTTCTGGCTCACCTTGAGGAGGAGCGTGACATGAAGATCACTGACGTCATCATCAACTTCCAGGCCTGGTGCCGCGGATACGTCGCTCGCAAGTGAGCATTATGATTAGTGGTCAGCTTATATGAGGGGGCACTGTTGGGCTCTGTATTGGTCAGTTTTTAGCAATGTGGTATTTAACTGTGTGTGTGTGTGTGTTTTATCGCACAGAGCGTTTGCTAAGAGACAGCAGCAACTGACGGCCATGAGAGTGATTCAGAGGAACTGTGCTGCTTACCTGAAGCTCAGAAACTGGCAGTGGTGGAGACTCTTCACAAAGGTTCATACACTCGCACATACACACACGTTCAAAACATGCGTGATGTGTGTTCTGTACTGACACTTTGTGTTTGTGTTCCAGGTGAAGCCGCTGCTGCAGGTGAGCAGACAGGATGAGGAGATGCAGGCCAAGGATGAAGAACTCAACAAGGTGAAAGAGAAACAACTGGTCGCTGAACAACAACTCCAGGAAATGGAGGTCAAACAGAAGCAGGTATAAAACACACACTCACCTGTGGGCGAGGTCATTAGAGCTGTGACGTCAACATTCGTGGTTATGCTCCAGCTTGAGCAGTTTAATTAAATCATTCATTCTCATTTCCTTAACAAAACAGCTTTTTTGGAGTGTATCGCAAACTTTTTTTAAATATGAGACTCTTACCAGAGTTTTAATGAGCTGTTTGTTTCTCTGGCTGCAGTTGAATGCAGAGAAGATGGCATTGCAGGAGCAGCTGCAGGCTGAGATGGATCTGTGTGCTGAAGCGGATGAGATGAGGAACCGTCTGGTGGCTAAGAAACAAGAGCTGGAGGAGATCCTTCATGATCTGGAAGCCCGTGTGGAGGAGGAGGAGGAGAGAGCCAATCATCTACAGGTGGAGAAGAAGAAGATGCAGCAGAACATTGCGGTAAACAGACACACACACACGTCTATTACACACATCCATCCCTCCATCCAACCATCTATCTGTCCATGTATCTATCATCATCCCTCCATCCAACCATACATCCAACCATCCCTCCATCCAACCATCCCTCCATCCATCCATCCCTCTCACCATCCATCTCCCCATCCATCCATACCTCCATCCATGCATCTATCATCCATCCCTCCATCCAACCATACATCCAACCATCCCTCCATCCAACCATACATCCAACCATCCCTCCATCCAACCATCCCTCCATCCATCCGTCCCTCTCACCATCCATCTCCCCATCCATCCATACCTCCATCCATGTATCTATCATCATCCCTCCATCCAACCATACATCCAACCATCCAACCATCCCTCCATCCATCCATCCCTCTCACCATCCATCTCCCCATCCATCCATACCTCCATCCATGCATATATCATCCATCCCTCCCTCCATCCAACCAACCGTGTATCCATCTATCCATCCATCCATCCATTCATCTATCCATCCATCCGTCCATCCATCCATCAGTGTATCAATCCATGTATCTATCATCCATCCCTCCCTCCATTCATCCATCCATCCGTACCTCCAACCATCCCTCCCTCCATCCATCATCCCTCCATCTCTCCATCCTTCCATCCATACCTCCACCCATCCATGCATCTATCATCCATCCCTCCCACCATCATCCCTCCATTCATCCCTCCATCCAACCAACCATCCATCCGTCCGTGTAGCCATCCATGCATTTATCAACCATCCCTCCCTCCATCCAACCATCCATCCATCCGTCTGTGTAGCCATCCATGCATCTATCATCCATCCCTCCAATCATCCATCCATCCATCCATCCGTGTATCCATCCCTCCCTCCAACCATCAATCCATCCCTCCATCACGTCATAACTTTTCACAATAACTGTAGCTTTCACTACCACAGTAGTACTAATGCTACAAATAGGCTTAATTATTTATTTATTTTCACTTGATTGTATTTTTTTATTTTTTTTTTAACCAGCATGCTTTGCCCCCATCATATCAAAATAGCAATATACAGGGTTCTCACAGTCATGGAAAACCTGGAAATATCAACCAATTCTTAAACTGAGATTTCCAGACCTGCAACAGTTTCCATAGTGAACATACATTTTTCTAGTTATGCTTGGATCTCAAATATTTTATAGACTAGAAATTGCTCTTTGCGAGTGCAATGTCAATAAAATGATGTACTCACAAAGGACTGGAAAAGTCAAAGAAATTAATTGGTCAAAATGTTTGGGAACCCTGAATCCAGAATAAGGTTAAAATAATCTAAAGTTTTACAGCAAGAATGGGCTCAGTTGATTGGCTTGCCTATCATTGCCTGTTAGCTGTGATTGGTTGAATAAATAATAACGTGCATTGTGGTTTAATAGGATCTGGAGCAGCAGTTGGATGAGGAGGAAGCTGCTCGGCAGAAACTGCAGCTAGAGAAAGTTACGATGGAGGCCAAGCTGAAGAAGACTGAAGAGGAGGTCATGCTTCTAGACGACCAGAACAACAAACTGGCCAAGGTCTGTGTGAAATGGAAGTCTTGTGTATTAACCATTGAGAAACGCTGGCTGGTTTTCTCACTGTGCGTCTATTGTGGTTCTACAGGAGAAGAAACTTATGGAAGAAAGAATCTCTGAATTCACCACCAACCTAGCCGAGGAGGAGGAGAAATCCAAGAGCTTACAGAAACTGAAGAACAAACACGAGGCCATGATCACTGACCTGGAGGGTGAGGAGACCTAAAACATACTCTCTGTGTGGTTTGTTTTAGTGTTGAAGAACAGCTAAATGAAATTTATCAGAACCACTGGGTCCCAATACTTGTTTTTAAGGATAACGGGACACAATAAGAGCCTCTTCTGACACTGTAGCAGACAGATGTTACATTTGCTCCTGTGAACACTGAATTGAACACAGTCTGAAACATATATACATAAACGGAACATATGAACATGCCCTGAGTGTTTGCCCCTATTTTATGAAGTAAGTTCTAGTGGAGATTCACATCCTGAAGAACGAGTATTTTTGCTTGGCTGGAATGCTCTATTGACCCATCAGAATCCAGAACGACAACTATGTATTTGCCCCTACAGCTGAAATTCCCTTCGACACACAACATTCGTGACTCTGCTGAATGAAGTTAATGAAATAACTGTTTTTCCCTCAGATCGTCTGCGTCGTGAGGAGAAACAGCGTCAGGAGTTGGAGAAGAACCGGAGGAAACTGGAGGGTGACTCAACAGAGCTGCACGATCAGATCGCTGAACTGCAGGCGCAGATTGCAGAACTCCGCGCACAGCTCGCCAAGAAAGAGGAAGAGCTTCAGGAGGCGCTGGCCAGGTGTGTCACATCAACTTGACTTACCTTGAGATTTTAGAATCTGCATAGCTCTCTGATTTGGCTGATACTGAAAGCAGATAATATCACAGTTCATATATTGGTCATAACAACAACAACAAGCATCTGTAATCCATTTGAATGACTGATGAGAACAAGTAAAGAATCTTCGCTCTTGACTGTCGTTTCGTCAGAATTGAAGAGGAAGCGGCGCAGAAGAATCTGGCGCAGAAGAAGATCCGTGAACTGGAGGCTCAGCTGAGTGAACTTCAAGAAGATCTGGAGCTGGAGAGAGTAGCTCGCACCAAAGCCGAGAAACACCGGCGAGATCTGGGAGAAGAGCTGGAGGCGCTAAAGACCGAGCTGGAGGACACACTGGACTCCACTGCTGCTCAACAGGAGCTCAGGTAAACACACACCTGAGAACGTGTGCTGTGAGGTTGTAGGAAGCTGATTTAGAGCCAGCTGTGGTGGCACTAACGATTTGATTTAATTTCAGGGAGTAACATTATAATTTTTCATGCATCTCAACATTTCGACAATGGGTAGTGGTGCAAATATTTTGCAATTAAAAATGCATTTCTAGTCCTATGAGAAAAATGTTTAGTTTAGCCGACATCCTTTGCAACAAAGTCAGTTTAGAATCAGTTTTAGAATTTAATAAAAAATGTAATTAAATTGTATTATTTTTTTAGTTACTTATGACTTTTTTTTTTTGGGAAGATTATGTTTCAGTTATTGCTAATAACATTTATTAAAAATAATAAAATGAAAAAAAAAAGTAAACATCCTATATCCGTTTTTATATTTAAACCTATATTTCTGCATGAATATAGACATAGACTCTTGCATGGCAAAAAAGACAAAACAAACAAAAAATGCGATCGACCTCTTGCTTCGCAAAATGTAGAAGCTAAGGAAACGTGCAGTATGAATTTTAATGTTGTTTACATAACCAGAAAATTTCAACTTCAGTCGTGCTGATGATTGATAACACTTGACAATAAGGTTTTATTTCTTAACATTAGCTATATAAGTTAACATGAATGAACAATTCTTCTATAGCACTTATTAATCTTGTTTCATGTTAATTTCAACATGTACAAAATAGGGTTGTCAATCGATTAAAATGTTTTATCGAATTACATGATGTGCCGATTAATTAATCGAATTAATCACAGTTAATCGAATATCAGTATTTACTGAGAAAGGCCGCGAATAAAGATAACTTACTGTATAGTAATTAACATAACTATAAATATAATATAATCAATTTAGACCATAGAAAAAGTTGATTACATGATGTGCTGATTAATCGTAATTAATCGCAAATCAGTATTTACTGAGAGAGTCCCCAAATAAAGATAATTTAGTGTATAGTAATTAAAATAACTATAAATCTAATAAATTTAGACCATAGAAAAAGTTAATTACATGATGTGCCGATTAATTAATCGAATATCAATATTTACTGAGGCCGCAAATAAAGATAATTTACTGTATAGTAATTAACATAACTATAAATATAATATAACCAATTTAGACCATAGAAAAAGTTAATTACATGATGTGCCGATTAATTAATCGCAATTAATCGCAAATCAGTATTTACTGAGAGTCCCCAAATAAAGATAATTTTGTGTATAGTAATTAAAATAACTATAAATCTAATAAATTTAGACCATAGAAAAAGTTAATTACATGATGTGCCGATTAATTAATCGAATTAATCGCAATTAATTGAATATCAATATTTACTGAGGCCGCAAATAAAGATAATTTACTGTATAGTAATTAACATAACTATAAATATAATCAATTTAGACCATAGAAAAAGTTAATTGCATGATGTGCCGATTAATTAATCGCAATTAATCGCAAATCAGTATTTACTGAGAGTCCCCAAATAAAGATAATTTTGTGTATAGTAATTAAAATAACTATAAATCTAATAAATTTAGACCATAGAAAAAGTTAATTACATGATGTGCTGATTAATTAATCGAATTAATCGCAATTAATCGAATATCAGTATTTACTGAGAGTCCCCAAATAAAGATAATTTAGTGCATAGTAATTAAAATAACTATAAATCTAATCTAATCAATTTAGACTACAAAAAGTGTCTTAAACAAAATTTTGCTTTTGTTTTGTTTCCATTACATAGAACATAACCCTATTATTGGCCTTCCCTCCACTCTATTTTTAATTGTTCGTTTAAGTACTCATGCTATAGATGTTTTTGGATCATCTTTCTTTGGTTTAGTCACACAAGCTGTTTTAGCATACTGTACAAGTTCAGTGTAATTTGAAACATTGAAAAATGCATCCTGAGAACCTAGCATTCTGTTTTACTCGGTCCAGCTGCCTTTAAGCGCAAAGGTGTGTCTGTGGATGGCTGTGCTTCCTGTTCTCATTGGTTTGATGAGACGTATTGCCTGTACAGCTGGAGTTGAGCTGACTGCCCCCTAATGCCACTCATTCATAAAAACATCAATGTGGTACATCAAGCTTAAATTGCTCTGATCGTAGGAACATTCCTTGTTATGGAATTTACATATGAATCGGGGGCATGATTAATTGCGTTAATCTCTTTGAGTAATTTTTCATATAATTAATCACACTTAATCAGCTGTCCTAATACAAAGACATTTTTAACATTAAGAGTTGCACATGTTAACATTAATGAATGTATCATGAACTAACATTGAACAATTGTACATTTATAAATTAACATTAACCAAGATTAATAAATGCTGTAAAAAATATTGTTAGTTCATGATACCAAAAGCATTTACTAATGTTAACACGGAACTTTATCGTAAAGTGTTACATGATTTTCGTGCAGGTCGAAGCGTGAAACTGAGGTGGCTCATTTGAAGAAGACTCTGGAGGATGAAGCTAAAGTTCACGAGCAACTGGTGGCCGAGATGAGACAAAAACACAGTCAGGCCTTCGACGAGCTCAATGAGCAACTAGAACAAGTCAAACGGGTAAGACACAGTCATGCAGTTTTGTTTAAATGTTGGTTTTAGTTCAAACTAGCCATGTCTGCAACAAGCACGTATGACAATAAGTTTTGTCCGTAGCATGTTTTCCATTTCTGTCACAGTTCAATCTTACTGGTCCATGTATCAAATATCAGATATGTAGTCACATGCCATGTTTCTCTGTCTCCGTAGAATAAGGTGTCGGTGGAGAAGGCCAAACAGGCTCTGGAGTCCGAGAGGAATGAGCTGCAGATCGAGCTGAAGACGTTCATGCAGGGTAAAGGAGAATCTGAACACCGCAGGAAGAAAGCCGAGACGCAGCTGCAGGAGCTGCAGGTCAAACACACGGAGAGCGAGAGACACCGTCTGGAACTCTCAGAGAAAGTCGCCAAGATGCAGGTGTGTAAAGACCTCGTATCCAAGCCAGCATGGAATCTGCAGCCATAGAAATCAGTAGAATTGGAATGCCTGTCATTCACAAAGTTCTACACATTTTCTGACCCTTGTACGTTCATTTACATTTATATTTAGTCATTTAGCAGACACTTTTATCCAGAGTAACTTACAAAATTTAGCTGCAAGCAGCAATGACAGGTCCAAGAACTCCAATGGCAAACATCTTGATTGAATTTAGAGTGGTGAAAAAAATACAGTATTAGATTAATGATTTGTAGTGTAATACAAGTGCTTATAACTTTTGAACAATAGGTGGCACCATCACCAAATTGATATGGTATTGTCAGGGCTCAGTCATAATGCCATGTATGAGGTTTCATGTCAAAGCGTTCTTGAGATACAGGCTCAGATCCTTATTGGCATCTTGTTGGCAAATTTCATGCAAATCGACGATACAGCTTAAGAGGAGTTTGAAAAAGTAGGTTTTTCATTGAATTCAAAATGGCGGACCCAATGTATGGCCGACCAGGGAAAATTGGGTATTATTTGACTCCATATGCCCCAAGGAATCTAAAGCGACCACTCTCATGACTTTAGGCCAAGTTATTCTGAAGTAATAGGCAAAAATATATACCTTTTTTCAGATTTCTTGACCACTAGGTGGCGCTGTGCTGAAACTGTGCAGGTACCCTCACGTCATGCTTGTGATGACATATACCAATGTGGCGAGCAAGGCGGGGCCAAGCGGCGTCTGGGCAGAGCGAGGCCAGGAAGATAAGTGGCGAATGAGGTCCACCTGTGTGCCACACCGGTCTCACATTCCAGTGAGGGGAAGCGGGAGCTCATTCACCAATTATCTTCCCGGCCTCGCTCTGCTCAGACGCCGCTCGGCCCCGCCCTGCTCGCCACAACCAAGTTTTGTGTCAATGCGCGAAAGCGTTGGGCAGGTACATCCTCACTTCCATTTTGGCATGGTCGCCGTCGAATTCATTGATGCCGTATGCAAGCACGATTCGGTCTATCTTCATGAATCTCGTAACTTTTTGGCATGAGTGTCTTTAGATGATGCATGCAAAATTTTGAGCGATTCGGACATACGGTGTAGGAGGAGTTCGGAAAAGTAGGTTTTTCTGAAAATTACAAATGGCGAAAAATCTAGTGGGCGGGGCTTAAAAAGGATGCGACCCATTGGACTCTGCATGACCCAAGTAAAGAATTTTGTTTCTAGAAATAATTAGGGAACATTAAAATTGTGATTTCCAGGCCTGCAAAAGTCATGGAAATGAATAAAATTGTAAAAAGTTTTGAAAATTTCTATAGTGGACAACGATCTGTTCACGTTATTCTCAGCTCTATAAATATTTACTTAGCTAGACATTATTTGCAAGCGCTGTTTTTAAAAATCCTTATCCAGTAGTCATGAGCCACTGGAAAAATCATGGAAAATGCTTTTAAAACTACCAATAAGCATATAGTACTCTCAGCTCTGTTAACACATTTACCATATTTTTAAAGTCTTTTTCGCAGAATTCTGAATATTTTCTTCCAAATTCGGTGCAGAAAATGTGTAAACCTCTGCTGATTCCTTATGGGCCTGCTTATATCCAAACTGTCTGGCTGTCCTTTAAATTTACCTGATTATTGTAATTAAAGGTGCACACATTTTTTCCTCATTTAAAAAGTTTTATCATAAACAAAAAATAATAATAAGTTTGAAACACAATTATAAAATCATGAGCACTTGGATGAGATGAAGACTCATATCAGAAAAAAGCTATTTTATTTTACATGGAGATGGTCCCCTCATGGGGGCGGCCATATTATGATCACATGACCAGCTGAATTCTACTCGCTTAATCTCAGTAACTGCCAAGTTATTGGGCATTTTACTAATGGAGTGAATTAATCAGGACTGACTATATGAATAGTGAATTTCTACAGTGGCATCTGTAACTTAAAAACTTTTGCATTTAAATGATGCTGCATCCACACCCCTAGGTGGCAGTGTAAGTGCAAGCCGACCATATTGACCAGCACAACAAAATAACTGAGTGCACCATTTTTTTTGTCATGAATGGAGTTGTGCTGTTTTATCCGACTCTGCAGGTGGAGCTCGATAATGTCAACAGTCTATTGAGTGAAGCCGAGGGCAAGTCCATAAAGGCATCAAAGGACTGCTCCACCGTAGAGTCTCAGCTACAGGACGTGCAGGTATGACACACTGTGGAATTATAGGACGTCTGGAGCTCTCACTCGCTGTTTCTCTTGCCATTTCACTCACTAAATTTGTTTGTGGTTGCAGGAACTTCTGCAAGAGGAAACTCGACAGAAACTGTCTCTCAACACGCGTCTGCGTCAGCTGGAAGACGAGCAGCACGGCCTGAAAGAACAACTGGATGAAGAGGAGGAGGCCAAGAAGAACCTGGAGAAACAGATGAGCACCATGCAGGCCCAGGTACTGCAGTTCAGGGATGTGTAAAACCTACACATAATTGAAAGGATGTAAATGTATATGTAGTCCACTAGCTGATTAGGTGACTATACTGACCCATCCCTACTACAGTTCCACAGCACCAGCTCTACTTTTCCACTAGATGAAGATGTTTGAGCAATATTTGGCTTTCTCTGTCTTCCTGTAGCTGGTCGAGATGAAGAAGAAGATGGAGCAGGAGGCCGGTTCTCTGGAGAACGTTGAGGAACACAAGAAGCGTTTGCAGCGAGACCTGGAGGCCGTCACGCAGCGCCTGGATGAGAGAAACGCCGCCTACGACAAATTGGATAAAACCAAGACACGTCTACAGCAGGAGCTGGACGACATGGTGGTGGACCAGGACCACTTGAGACAGATTGTGTCTAACCTGGAGAAGAAACAGAAGAAGTTTGACCAGGTGAGAAACGCTAGTAAAATGTTAAAAATCGTAGAACATGGCAAGAATACAGGTCTTGCTATTTCTGGTCAGTTAGGCTGGCTTGACAAATCCATCATACTGGTATTGTACAAACTTGACTTTTGTTTAAATCTTTAAACCGAGACCAAAAAACTCCTCCTCGAGCTTCCAAACTTGGCACAGACCTTCAGACTGTTCTGACTTAGTATGCTTAATTTTTTTTCCAAATGATTGGACAGTTTTCTTGTAATGTACAATTAAAAATCCCCCAAAAAATACCATGGTTTTACTCCAACTTTGAAACAAATTGTTGTTCTAGGCAAGGCTTTGTCAAACTAACAGGCATACACTTTGTCTAATGGATTGATATGCTGTTTCTCTGTAGATGCTAGCCGAGGAGAAGTCCATCTCTGGCCGTTATGCAGAGGAGCGTGACCGGGCTGAGGCCGAAGCTCGCGAGAAAGAGACTCGTGCGCTGGCGCTCGCCCGAGAGCTGGAGACCCTCACAGACCTGAAGGAAGAACTGGACCGCACCAATAAACTGCTGCGAGCAGAGATGGAAGACCTAGTGTCCTCTAAAGATGACGTGGGCAAGAGTGTAAGAGACTTAAGAGTTGTCTGAGACACCCGAGATATGCTTCATGATTTCTCAGCTGGAATCTTCTCACGATTTCCTCTCCATTCTCTCTCAGGTGCATGAGCTGGAGAAGTCCAAGCGTGGTATGGAGCAGCAACTGGAGGAGATGAGGACACAGCTGGAGGAGCTGGAGGATGAGCTGCAGGCCACTGAAGATGCCAAACTGCGTCTGGAGGTGAACATGCAGGCCATGAAGGCGCAGTACGAGAGAGACCTGCAGGGCCGAGATGAGCTGGGAGAAGAGAAAAAGAGACAGCTGATTAAACAGGTACGAAGATGAGACGAGGTGACTCTTAGGTTGTGCCCTCACTAGTCGAATGCTAATCATTCATCTGTTACAAAAAAACCTCAAGATTGCAAAAATCGGTACTCATTCTAGTTACTCTGGTAAGTATGCGCAGTTCAGCAAAGATTGTAGGGAGTTGCGTTAAAAACATTTTTGCACGTGACGTGTACAGCTGTATTAATTCTGTTTGTTTTCAGGTCCGTGAGATGGAGATGGAGTTGGAGGACGAGCGTAAACAGCGTTCAGTTGCCATGGCAGCTCGTAAGAAGCTGGAGTTGGATCTGAAGGAGCTGGAGGCGGCCATTGACCAGGCCAACAAGAACCGTGATGAGGCGCTTAAACAGCTAAAGAAAGTACAGGTATAGATTGGCTTCAATTTCAGCCAAATGCTCTATTGTATCTGTTAGCTTTCTGCTTATTATTATTATTATTATTATTATTCCTCTGCCATTGAAGTCTAATGCCACCCATAGAAACGTTTGGTAAAAAGTAGAGAAATTTGGCACACTGGTAGGGGTGAGTCTGAACAGTTCTGGTGGCAAATTTGGGGTCTCTGTCTCAAACCGTCTAGCGCCACCAACAGGTCAAAGTTGCACTTACGCTTCTGCTTATAACTTTTGAACTGTCTGGGCTAGAAACGTATTTTTTTTACTCTGAATTTTTATTCCTCTGCCATTGAAGTCTAATGCAGCCCATAGAAGCATTTTGTAAAAAGTAATGAAATTTGGCACACTGGTAGGGGTGAGTCTGAACAGTCCTGGTGGCAAATTTGGGGTCTCTATCTCAAACCGTCTAGCGCCACCAACAGGTCAAAGTTCCACTTACGTTTCTGCTTCACGCCAACCCTAACTTTTGAACCGTATGGGCAAGAAACTTTTACTCTGATTCCTTGTATGTACATTTAAAAAATGTTTCCTGTGGAAGACAAAAGGAGAAATTTTGCATGATCTTGAAGTTGCTCTTTTCCATTCTCTGAAAGTGGATGGTCATCAGGGGCTCTCCAGCTCCATAAAAATGGCATAAAATTGGTCCATGGGGATGAAATAACGTCAAACAGAGCTCATTGAAAATAAACATTCTGTGATACTCTGAGTGACATTGAAGATGTTGAAGTTCAGATGTATGTCTTTGTGTTTTAGGCTCAGATGAAAGATCTACTGCGTGAATTAGAAGACACTCGTGTGTCCAGAGAAGAGATTCTGGCTCAGAGTAAAGAGAACGAGAAGAAGGTGAAGAGCATGGAGGCTGAGATGATCCAAATGCAGGAGGTCTGTGAATCTCTCTTATATCTCATCATAGTTCTGAATGCACAACTCCCTGTGTGATTGACTGACCTGTCTGTCTCTCTTAACAGGAACTGGCAGCTGCAGAACGTGCGAAGCGACAGGCGCAGCAGGAAAGAGACGAACTGCAGGATGAAGTTAACAACATGGCATCCAAAGGGTAAGAGACACAAACTTCTATATGCAGTATAAATTAAGAAACCCGCTGCGACCCTGCTCATGTACAGGCTGTATCACACACACATGTATAAATTAGGAGTGAGCGATACAAGCATAAATGTATATATCACATATAATTTTGGTTAATAACTCATTACAATATAGGGAATAGGGATGTGCACGAGTAATCGACTAATCGAGTACTCGTTCTGCACCAGCTAGTCGACTATTAAAAAACACTACACGAATATCACAAATAGATTTTTCTTTTTGTATTTGCTTGCATTGAGCAGTTTTTTTTTTTTTTTTTGTATTGCATATTGTTCTTTTATTTTTTCAAAAGAAGAGCATAGTTTGTTGAAGTTACCTTGTTGAAACCGTTCTTGTTCAAATTTCACGTACCTGTCATACTTGTTTTTAACTTACATTTTAATTTACAAGTAAATTATCGTTTTTGGGGGGTTTGAGTACTCTACTACAAAATTACTCAAAAATACCCATCCTTAATATGGCAAACATTATTATGGTATTCCAAAACTTCTATTATAAGAATTATAAAATAACAAATATATCAAAAATAAACATAAAGGAACGTTTAACAATAGTACTATTGTGTCTTGAACACAAGTGTTTACTTTGATTTTTGCAGAATTACTTTGCATAAAACCACACTTTGACTGAATGTTAAGCGAATGCAACGGCCATTCCTTACCTTGAATTGTACCTTTTAGCTTTATTATTATTATTATTTCTCTGCAGTTGAAGTCTAATGTTGTCCATAGAAAAATTTGGTAAAAAGTTGCGAAATTTGGCACACTTGTAGGGGCGAGTCTGAACATTTCTGGTAGCACATTTGGGGTCTCTATCTCAAATCGTCTAGCGCCACCAAAAGGTCAGATTTGCACCTACGTTTCTGCTTATAACCTTTGAACCGTGTAGGCTAGAAACGTAATTTTTTACATTAAGACTGCCATTGAAGCCTTATGCAGCCCATAGAAGCATTTGGTAAAACGTTATGAAATTTAGCACAATGGTAGGGGAGAGTCTGAACTGCAATGGCAATTCCTTACCTTAAAATGCTGTTGTCTATATCCATGACATTTCTCCAAAATCGATTTTCTACAACTATATATTGTTTCATTTGGTATATCGTCCAGTACTCATCCAAAAAGTTGGGCGAAAATCAAAAATGTTTAATAAAAATGTTTGTGTGTGTTCAGTGCTCTGGGCTCAGAGGAGAGGAGGCGTCTGGAGGCGCGTATCGCTCAGTTGGAGGAAGAGTTGGAGGAGGAGCAGAACAACACAGAGCTGGTGAACGACCGTCTGAAGAGAGCACTGCTGCAGGTACACACACACACACCTGAGCAGTACTGGGAAACTTTACTTTTAACTGAGACTTGTGTTGCTTTTATTAGGAGTAAGGCAATGTAACTAATTGCACTACATTTTTACTTTATATGGAAAGTAATGTGTTACTTTGCATATCTTTTTCCCAACTAAGACTCTGTAGCCATTACGGATCACTATGTTTGGAATTCAAAATATGTTTCTTGCATTCGCACAAGTGTTTCTCTGTGAACACATTGTTAAACTGTCTCTCTTCTTTATAGACGGACCAGATGAACATAGAGCTGACGGCAGAGCGCAGTACCTCCCAGCGCCTGGAGGGGGCGCGATCACAGATGGAGCGCCAGAACAAGGAGCTGAAACTCAAACTGACCGAGCTGGAGGGAACCGTCAAGAGCAAGTACAAGGCTGCTATCGCCGCCATGGAGGCCAAGATCGCTCAGCTGGAAGAGCAGCTCGATGTTGAGACCAGGTGAGAGTACAGCTGGTGATCAATTCTTCACTGGACACAGTAAACTATATTTTTCATGGCTGGGTCTAAGGGGGGGCATTGCCCCCTTGATTTTCCTTGAGCCCTCCCTAGTTACAGTTGGATGGCGAAATGATCAAGGGAGCCCCTACCCCGGTTCGACGAAGAGAAAAGCTCTTGCCACCCCTAAAGATCAAAATGCGTCCCAAAGATCGCATCCTAATACTGGCCCTGATATTAATGCTGCTTTCATGTCAGACTTACTGCAATTTACGTGTGTGTGTGTGTGTGTGTGTGTGTTTAGGGAGAGGCAACAGGCTTCAAAACTGGTGCGTCGAACGGAGAAGAAGCTGAAGGAGGTGATTCTGCAGGTCGACGACGAGAGACGCAACTCAGAGCAACATAAAGACCAGGTAACGACAATTCTACCCAATTCTCCTCAACCTCATAAACCATACAAAACAAGGTCTAGGTGAGGAGCTTGTGAGGTTAACGGCTGATTCTGATTGGTTTCAGGCTGATAAGCTGAACAGCCGCATGAAGCAGTTGAAGCGTCAGTTGGAGGAGGCAGAGGAGGAGGCGCAGCGAGCGAATGCCAACCGCAGGAAACTGCAGAGAGAGCTGGAGGACGCCACCGAATCAGCCGACGCCATGAACCGCGAAGTCAACAGTCTCAAGAGCAAACTCAGGTGTGTGATATTGCACAATGTCATGGATACCCTATGACACCTCTTTATTCTTAATACTAATGTATACTTAGTTTGACTGCATGCCATTTTGTCTCATGCATGGTTGAGTACTCTAGCATTTAAAATTAGACTCTTTTAACTAGGGCTGAAATGATTAGTAGACAATAAAAAAAAAAAAATTGTCGTTTGATGTCATTTAACGTAACATGAGATGATATTAAACTGTAATGATGACGCATGAGAGCAGCACTGCAGTTCACGACTGACTGAGGAGAGGAAGAATTACACAGATCACAGATGCACTCTAAACTTTCCAAACAGCTTCAGCTGATGTACATCACAAAGTATGAGGGAATTAAAAAAATACAAAAGTAAATACAGAAGCATTCTCATTGTGGAATAAGCGGAGCCGGAGCTCTTTAAAGGAGCTCTTTTTTTTTTTTTTTTTTTTTTTCCAATTTGGAATGCCCTATTCCCATTGCGCTCTAAGTCCTCGTGGTGGCATAGTGACTCATCTCAGTCTGGGTTGCGGAGGATGAAACTCTGTTGCCTCCACGTCTGAGACCAGTCTGCGCATCTTATCACGTGGCTTGTTGAGCGCGTTACCGCGGAGACATAGCACATGTAGAGGCTTCACGCTATCCTCCGTGACATCCACGCACAACTCGCCATGTGCCCCACCGAGAGCGAGAACCACATTATAGCGACCACGAGGAGGTTAACCCATGTGACTCTACCCTCCCTAGCAACCAGGCCAATTTGGTTGCTTAGGAGACCTGGCTGGAGTCACTCAGCATCCCCTGGATTCGAACTCGTGACTCCAGGTGTGATAGTCAGCGTCAATACTCGCTGAGATACCCAGGCCTGCCCGGTGTTATAATATATTAAATATAATGCGGTTATATTTAATGTGTTACATCGTTAATGCGGTTATATTTAATGCGTTACATCTTTAATGCGTTACATCTTTAATGCAGTTATATTTAATACGTTACATCTTTAACGTGGTTATATTTAATGCGGTACATCTCTAATGCTGTTATATTTAATGCGTTATAATGCGGTTATATTTAATGTGTTACATCTCTAATGCGGTTATATTTAATGCGTTATAATGCGGTTATATTTAATGTGTTACATCTCTAATGCGGTTATATTTAATGCATTACATATTTAATTCGGTACATCTTTAATGCGGTTATATTTAATGCGGTACATCTTTAATGCGGTTATATTTAATGCGGTACATCTTTAATGTGTTATATTTAATGTGTTACATCTTTAATGCGGTTATATTTAATGCATTACATCTTTAATGCGGTTATATTTAATGCGGTACATCTCTAATGCGGTTATATTTAATGCGGTACATCTTTAATGCGGTTATATTTAATGCGTTACATCTTTAATGCGGTTATATTTAATGCAGTACATATTTAATGCGGTTATATTTAATGAGTTACATCTTTAATGCGGTTATATTTAATGCGGTACATCTTTAATGTGGTTATATTTAATGCGGTACATCTTTAATGCGGTTATATTTAATGCGTTACATCTTTAATGCGTTATATTTAATGCGTTACATCTTTAATGCGGTTATATTTAATGCATTACATCTTTAACGTGGTTATATTTAATGCGGTACATCTCTAATGCTGTTATATTTAATGCTTTATAATGCGGTTATATTTAATGTGTTACATCTCTAATGCGGTTATATTTAATGCGTTATAATGCGGTTATATTTAATGTGTTACATCTCTAATGCGGTTATATTTAATGCATTACATCTTTAATTCGGTACATCTTTAATGCGGTTATATTTAATGCGTTACATCTTTAATGCGGTTATATTTAATGCGTTACATCTTTAATGCGGTTATATTTAATGCGTTACATCTTTAATGTGTTATATTTAATGCGGTACATCTTTAATGTGGTTATATTTAATGCGGTACATCTTTAATGCGGTTATATTTAATGCGTTACATCTTTAATGCGTTATATTTAATGCGTTACATCTTTAATGCGGTTATATTTAATGCGTTACATCTTTAATTCGGTACATCTTTAATGCGGTTATATTTAATGCGGTACATCTTTAATGCGGTTATATTTAATGCGGTACATCTTTAATGTGTTATATTTAATGTGTTACATCTTTAATGCGGTTATATTTAATGCGTTACATCTTTAATGCGGTTATATTTAATGCATTACATCTTTAATGTGTTATATTTAATGTGGTACATCTCTAATGCGGTTATATTTAATGCGGTACATCTTTAATGTGGTTATATTTAATGCGTTACATCTTTAATGCGTTATATTTAATGCGTTACATCTTTAATGCGGTTATATTTAATGCATTAAATCTTTAATGTGTTATATTTAATGTGTTACATCTCTAATGCGGTTATATTTAATGCGGTACATCTTTAATGCGGTTATATTTAATGCGGTACATCTTTAATGCGGTTATATTTAATGCGTTACATCTTTAATGTGTTATATTTAATTAGTTACATCTTTAATGCGGTTATATTTAATGAGTTACATCTTTAATGCGGTTATATTTAATGCGGTACATCTTTAATGCGGTTATATTTAATGCGTTAAATATATGCGTATAATATTTAATGCTGTACATCTTTAATGCGGTTATATTTAATGCGTTACATCTTTAATGCGTTATATTTAATGCGTTACATCTTTAATGCGGTTATATTTAATGCATTACATCTTTAATGTGTTATATTTAATGCGGTTATATTTAATGCGGTACATCTTTAATGTGTTATATTTAATGTGTTACATCTTTAATGCGGTTATATTTAATGCGGTACATCTTTAATGCGGTTATATTTAATGCGTTACATCTTTAATGTGTTATATTTAATGAGTTACATCTTTAATGCGGGTATATTTAATGCGTTACATCTTTAATGCGGTTATATTTAATGCATTACATCTTTAATGTGTTATATTTAATGAGTTACATCTTTAATGCGGGTATATTTAATGCGGTACATCTTTAATGTAATTTCTCTGTGCGGTCAGCGTCTCTTCTATGAGTTGTGTGAATGTCCCGATCTAAGGGGGAGAGATTGACACTGCACTGGCTGATGCACACTCTGTCATGGGACGCTCATCCCTCGAGCACACATGCTTAATGCAGCTAGATTATAACGTGATGACTCGACTTATTGAATCATAATATATGTGTCACTCTGCATTTCTTATCCTGAAGAAAATTGTCAATACGCAGCTTTATTAATAAGAGAGAGTTTGTTTGAGTTAAAGATGGACTGAAGTGAACAGAAAGGTGAGAGAGGGTAGTCTTCACCTCATTATACACCGCAACAAAATACGCTTTTGTTTTTGTTTTGGCTTGTTTTCTAATATAAATATCTACTTGCTTAGCACAGTTGATGCCAGGCGTATTCGCGCCAACGGGCAAAGATTCGTACTGTCTTGCATTTGCTGATGACGAAATTTGCGTCACACATAATATCACTTACCGACATGTGGAAAACCGAAGTCATTTTTGGCCTTTAGACTACAAAACGGAAGCTTGTTGCCCTGCGCACATTTCATGACTCAGTTACTTGTTTTCGGTCGCTTTATTGATGTTCTGGTGCGCACTTCCAGAACAAACTGCAGACTAGGTGCATCAATTACAAGATCATTGACTGTAGCTAGTATGAATTGCATGACTACTCATTTTTACTTGTTGAAAAGTCATCTAGAAAAGTAATGGACTAGTTTGTGGGTCAATTTTTTACCTTATGTAAATGACTATCGATACGAAAAAATATGGACGAGGCAGTGGTTGGGGAGGTGTTTTCTCTTCCGTAGAGTGAGTTAGAGGTAAGGAAAATCCATTTAAATTTTCACAGTTTCATTGGCTGTTGCGCATTACTGCTCATTTGCTTGTTGGAGACACGCCTGATGACTGATCGAGTAGATTTCAAACAATTTTCAAATTTATCGTAGTGTCTACAACTACTCATGTCTCACGGTGACAAGCATGCGCTGTACACTGGCTACATACTGGGGCTTTTTGTTGCAGCCTAGTTGCAGACTTAAAACATAAAAGGACGATGAGCTTAGTCTTCCATTGTACTGTGAGTTCAGGTGAATATCTGATGTTCAAATCTATGTGTGCAGGCGTGGAGATCTCCCCTTCACCATGCGTCGCATTGTCAGCCGCTCCGGAATCGAGAGTGACGAAGACGCGGAGGCCAAGAGTGAAACCGCCGAACCCAAACCAGAGTGAACGGACCTCCCCCTGCTGTCTTGAGCACTGAACTACAGCATTTCTTCACACACACAGAAACACACACAAGTCGTGGATGGCAACGTCCATAAAAACTCAGAGATAGATTTTTTTGCTTATTTTAGTGCCATAGTGTATTCACACAGACATATAATGGTTCTCTTGACAATCAGCGTTCACACAGAACAACTTCACTCACATTGAGGACCAAATTTGTGTTTCATGTCATTGTCTAGGATAGAAGCAAAAAAAAACAAAATGATATTTTTGTAAGGACACATTCCGTCAACGATAGTCCCAATTCTGGATCTATTTTTCTAACTGAAGTAAAAAAAATGTTTTTAAGAAACTTATTTGAAGGGGACCAAAGCAACATTGCTTTCTACAAAACTGTATTATATTCACAAGTTTTTGTAATGGTATAAAGACGAACATAGTACCCTACTATGATAGCGCTCTCTTTCTTGCACCTCTGCTGGTAAATACATTTTTCAGATAACTCTACTTGTAGTATCGTACAGTTACGCTTTTGGGCTTTTACACATGAAAGAATTTCTGAGATTAATGCAGGCAAGCACCAAATGTATCAGAGATTGTCACACCACCATATATGCACACGAAATGGAGGGGAAAAAACTAGTGCCTCTTTGTTTTAAGCAAAAACAACGGACCTGTTTTCGCATTAGTGCATCGGATTGAAGGAATACAGATAGAGTAGGCAATGCACAAACTCATTTAGACATGGCACTATGCACTATAGCCTTAAAAATCTACTCTTTGGATTACTATTTTTCTGTTTTTGGTCATTTATTTTCAGTATATGTGTCTTTTATTAATGTTCAGGGCATGAAGGGTGGAGGGGTAGACGGTTTCTCTCACACACACACACACACACACTGTAAACTCTGAGCACGGCGGCACGGGGCGGGCTTGTGCGGAACCCACATTTGGCGGGAGTTTTTGAAACATGGATAATGGTTGGGTTTCCATGGTTACCTTTCCGATCATTATTTCTCAACATAATTGATTCTCTGCATTCTATATTGGATCCCTCTTCTTTTGGGGGGAGTTTCAGACAGACAAAGGAGAAAAGAAGTCAAGGGGTTCTTAGCATGGCAATGCTTTGCATGTTCTAAAGAAATCTCCCTCCGGAAAGCTTGTGCTCAGTTTCTGCTTTTTCGCTCACACTGCTGGGAAGTGAGAGAAATTTACCATTATTGATTATGTATGAATAGTTCATGAGCATTTCTCTCTCTATCTCTCTTTTTCTCTTGCATTCTCATTGTCACCCAATAATGACTTTGTGATATTGTGTTATGATCTGTCTCTGCAGCTCCTGAATGATATCTGGAGAGTTTTGTCAAATCTTTGGTATAATTGCAATAAAATGGCTTTTTAAAAACTGCTTTACCAAGTATCTGAGGTCTTGACTTCATATTTACTGTGTTGTGCTTGTGTAATGCCTACACCTGTTGAAAAAAAAATCAGCCTAAGATGGATTTTTGATCTGGTCTTGGTTAGTTTAAACTCGTTTCCCACCCTGACCAGCTGGTTCACCTGGTTGTCCAGCGGTCTCCCATTCTGACCAGCTGAAACTGACCAAATCCTCTCTAAAACTGGCAAACAGACCAGCAGCTTCCCCTCAGCAGAGACGTCATGAAAAACTACATGAAATTGTTGACAACTCTGGAAAATCACTGTTGAGTATCACGGAAGAAAGAGAAATGTCAGTGTTAATGAGCATTCTTTTGACATTTCAGTAAGTTTAACCCCAATGACTATAATAATAATAAAAAGTGGGGGGGTCTGAATACACATTTGTTGTTCATCCATGTTTTTATTTAAATCCACCATTTTCTGAAGACTTAGGATAAGGAAGCAATGATACATAAGTTTTGTTACTAAGCATTTTGACCACTATGTGGCGCTGTCTCCAAACTACTCAGGAATTCTCGAAATATGATTACGAAGATGTACACCAATTTTCGTTTAAGTCTGACAAACCATTCAAAAGATATATTACTTAATATTTTATTCAAAATAGTCAAGAGCCAATATGGCCATATAAAAACCAAAAATTGGTACCAAATCCTTATGACTGAAGGAATCCATAGACGCCAACCTCATGATTTTAGGAAAAACTGTTAAAAAGTAATGGGCAAAAATATAAATTTTTGATTTATTTTTTTTACCCGTAGGTGGCAGTCACCAAACTTTGCATGTACATTCAAATCATGGTCCTGATGAAGCATGCCAAGTTTTGTTTCGATAGGACAAAGTTTTGCTAAGATATTACCTGACTTCCTGTTTTTCCGCTACTTGGCCAACTTCAGCGTAATTCGGTAATGCTTGTGAAAAGCTAAAAGCTGTTAATAACTTTTTGTGCAGCTCATTCTGAAAATCATCTGAGACAAATTTGCAGACAGTTTGGCAAAATTTGTTGGAGTTGAAGCAAATAAAAAATTACGTCACAATCCAATATGGCGGCCACTGTAAGGGTCAGAGTTTCAAAGTAAGGGGTTCATTACAATCACCACGAGGAGAGTTATCAGAGGCAAAAAAAATTGTTTTTAGGCCAAAAAGTTAAATTATGTGCAAAAGAGAAGTGAATTTTTTTGAGCTGGTGGTAGCGCTATAGAGTTTTGGTTTGGGGGCTTGTCATACCCACCCCTGTCCATTTTCCTACATACAGTTAATGTTTCTAAAATGCATATTAATAATATAATAGATTCTGTTTGTGCAATTATTGCCACTAGAGTGCGAACATGGATCACCGCAAGGCAATGCAGAAGTTGTCCAAACATGTTCTGAAAACATTGGTCTCCAACTGAAGTGACTTTAGACTTCTTGAACTAAAATCATTTTTGTTGTTTTTCTTTTTTTGTGCTATGAATTATAATGTTCTAATTTTTTATATCAGTAATTACATTTGCACTAGTACAAATGTGAATTCTTTATCAAAAATGAGGAATTAACGTTTTTACTAGTGCAGCTGTATTCACTGATATAAAAAATTAGCACTTTCACTAGTGTAATATCAAGAATGATCATTTTAACTAGTGAACATTGTACTGTTGATATCTAAAAATTAATATCCTACACATATCCATATCATTGCAGCAAATGCCGTGCAGAATTTAAAAAAAAAATTGTACAGCTGTTAAATGCCAGCTATAATGCATATGCTGTAAGAGCTTTTCTGTCATGCTGTAGCTAAAAACCCATTCTCAGATCTAATCTATCAGAACTCTTCAGAAACTCAATGATTTTGCTACTTCAGGTAATTGCTAAGAACATACAGTATATGAGTTGTTTTTTAAAATAAGTAACATTGCTTATGTACACCTCTCCTTTCCCCATATTGTGATAAATCAGGAGTAAAAGTGTGCAAACTTAGAGGAGGGGCATGTGGGCATTGTAGTTTTAGAGAATGGGAGGCTTACTTGAGATGTTCAGTGAAGTTGTAGTATGTGCGTGGATGATGGGCATTGTAGTGTGTGCGTGATGGGCACTGTAGTTCTAGAAAATGGGAGGCTTACTAGAGATGTTCAGTGAAGTTGTAGTATGTGCGCACATGATGCCCATCGTAGTGTGTGCGTGATGGGCACTGTAGTTCTTGAGAATGGGAGACTTACTAGAGATGTTCAGTGAAGTTGTAGTATGTGCGCGCATGATGCCCATCGTAGTGTGTGCGTGATGGGCACTGTAGTTCTAGAAAATGGGAGGCTTACTAGAGATGTTCAGTGAAGTTGTAGTATGTGCGCACATGATGCCCATCGTAGTGTGTGCGTGATGGGCACTGTAGTTCTTGAGAATGGGAGACTTACTAGAGATGTTCAGTGAAGTTGTAGTATGTGCGCACATGATGCCCATCGTAGTGTGTGCGTGATGGGCACTGTAGTTCTTGAGAATGGGAGACTTACTAGAGATGTTCAGTGAAGTTGTAGTATGTGCGCACATGATGCCCATCGTAGTGTGTGCGTGATGGGCACTGTAGTTCTTGAGAATGGGAGACTTACTAGAGATGTTCAGTGAAGTTGTAGTATGTGTGCGCATGATGGGCATTATAGTGCGCGCATGATGGACACTGTAGTTCTTGAGAATGGGAGACTTACTAGAGATGTTCAGTGAAGTTGTAGTATGTGCGCACATGATGCCCATCGTAGTGTGTGCGTGATGGGCACTGTAGTTCTTGAGAATGGGAGACTTACTAGAGATGTTCAGTGAAGTTGTAGTATGTGTGCGCATGATGCCCATCGTAGTGTGTGCGTGATGGGCACTGTAGTTCTTGAGAATGGGAGACTTACTAGAGATGTTCAGTGAAGTTGTAGTATGTGCGCACATGATGCCCATCGTAGTGTGTGCGTGATGGGCACTGTAGTTCTTGAGAATGGGAGACTTACTAGAGATGTTCAGTGAAGTTGTAGTATGTGCGCACATGATGCCCATCGTAGTGTGTGCGTGATGGGCACTGTAGTTCTTGAGAATGGGAGACTTACTAGAGATGTTCAGTGAAGTTGTAGTATGTGTGCGCATGATGGGCATTATAGTGTGCGCATGATGGACACTGTAGTGAGCGCATGATGGGCATTGTAGTGCGCGCATGATGGGCATTGAAGTGAGCGCATGATGGGCACTGTAGTGCGCGCATGATGGGCACTGTAGTGAGCGCATGATGGGTGTTGTAGTGCGCGCATGATGGGTGTTGTAGTGCGCGCATGATGGGTGTTGTAGTGCGTGCATGATGGGCGTTGTAGTGCACGCATGATGGGCACTGTAGTTTGCGCATGATGGGCACTGTAGTGAGCGCATGATGGGTGTTGTAGTGCACGCATGATGGGCGTTGTAGTGAGCGCATGATGGGCACTTTAGTTTGCGCATGATGGGCACTGTAGTGCGCGCATGATGGGCACTGTAGTGCACGCATGATGGGCATTGTCGTTCTTGAGAATGGGAGACTTACTAGAGATGTTCAGTGAAGTTGTAGTATGTGTGCGCATGATGGGCATTATAGTGCGCGCATGATGGACACTGTAATGTGCGCATGATTGGCACTATAGTGCGCGCATGATGGGCACTGTAGTGTGCGCATGATGGGCACTGTAGTGAGCGCATGATGGGTGTTGTAGTGCGCGCATGATGGGCGTTGTAGTGAACGCATGATGGGTATTGTAGTGAGCGCATGATGGGCACTGTAGTTTGCGCATGATGGGCATTGTAGTGCACGCATGATGGGCATTGTGGTTCTTGAGAATGGGAGACTTACTAGAGATGTTCAGTGAAGTTGTAGTATGTGTGCGCATGATGGGCATTATAGAGCGCATGATGGACACTGTAATGTGCGCATGATGGGCATTGTAGTGCGCGCATGATGGGCATTGTTGTGCGCACATGATGGGCATTGAAGTGAGCGCATGATGGGCACTGTAGTGAGTGCATGATGGGCGTTGTAGTGCGCGCATGATGGGCGTTGTAGTGCGCGCATGATGGGCGTTGTAGTGCGCGCATGATGGGTATTGTAGTGTGCGCATGATGGGTATTGTAGTTCTAGAGAGTATGAGCCATGCTTATCAGCGATGGGCAGAGCATGAGTATTCTTTTAGCCCACACTGAGATTTATGTTTTAAAAAGGGCAAAATATTGCTGGTAAAGGAATGTAAATCTGAATGCTTCAGTGGAATCCAGTTGTATTCATCATTTGCAGCGGTGGATTTTTTTGTGCACTGGAGTTTAAATGAGCAGCCGTCAAACACTTTGCCATTGTCATGACAATCACAGCAAGAGTTAAGAAATGTGTTCTCATAAGGCAACATTTTGTCAAAAATGTAACATTTGGGTAAGTGATACTTTGATTCTCGCAACTGAGTAATGTAGGCTGCATTTAAAAGTGTGTAAACACAGATTTTCATGGTATAATATAGCACAGGCATAAGCCGGAGAAGTCTTCCCATGGCCACGGCATGATTATACAGATACATACTACACGGAATGATCGCAGACTGTTTGTGCATATGAATTGCTTTGTTTTAAAGCTGACCGTGACTACCACATTTACTCAACCTCTATATCCTGGGATTGGACTATATGACTACACAACTGTGAAACTGTGTTCTCTAGCTGTATAAATAATACAGAGATTCTACAAATAATACTGACATACACTGCCTGGCCAAAAAAAAAAAAGTTGCATATTTCGTTGGACCGCCTTGGCTTTTTGTCGTGGCATTGTTTCGACAACCTTATGCAACATCACAACATTTATTTCCGTGTTGCATTAATTTTTGGCCGAGATCTTGTATTGATGAAGGGAGAGTCGAACCCCTCTGTAAAGTCTTCTCCAGCACATCCCAAAGACTTTCAATGGGATTAAAGACTCTGTGGTGACCAGTTCATGTGTGAAAATGATTCCTCATGCTCCCTGAACCACTCTTTCACAATTTGAGCCCGATGAATCTTGGCATTGTCGTCCTGGAATATGCCAATGCCGTCAGGGAAGAAAAAATCCATTGATGGGATAACCTGGTCATTCAGTACATTCAGGTAGTCAGCTGAATTCATTTTATTGCCGCATAACGTTGCTGAGCCTCAGTCTGACCGAATGAAGCAACCCCAGATCACAACACTGCATCCAGAGGCTTGTACAGTGGGCACTATGCATGACGGGTGCATCATGTGCTTCCCTTCTTACCTTGACGCGCCCATCACATTTGGATATAGGGTAAATCTGGACTCATCAGACCACATGACCTTTTTCCATCGCTCCACAGTCCAATCTTTATGCTCCCTAGAAAATTGAAGTCATTTTTCCTGATTAGCCTCAATAACAAGTGGCTTTCTTGTGTCCACACAGCTGTTTAGTCCCAATCCTGTAAGTTCTCGTCACATTGTGCATGTGGAAATGCTCTTACTTTCACTATTAAACACAGCCGTGAGTTCTACCATCGATGTTTTAAGATGTGATTTCACCAAGTGTTTTAATGATCTCCGATCACAATCATTCAAGATTTTTTTCCGACCACATTTCTTCCATGAAGCTGACGGTTCACTGCTATCCTTCCAGGTTTTAATAATGCATTGGACAGTTCTTAACCCAATTCCAGTGATTTCAGCAATCTCCTTAGTTGTTTGCTTTGCTTGATGCAGGACAATAATTTGCCCCTTCTGAAACACAGTAACATCTTTTCCACGACCACGGGATACATCTTCAGACATGATTGTGTGCTTACACACTTTTAAATGCAGCCTACATGAATCAATCATGAGAATCGAAGTATCACTTATGAGAAGTAGCACCATATTTGATTTTGAAATGGAAAGACAAGGAGGCTGTGAGGGATAGACAGTTTCTTCAGTGGGTTGTACTGTTGTTTAAACTGTTTTTGGATCGTTCCGCAGACAAAATGTTGAGAAAAGATAAATGTCTTTAAAAGAGTTTTTGTAATCAAAAAAATGTATACAGTGCATGCTATAAAAGACTGTAAACTTAAACCTCACAGCCTCGTTTTCATTCACATAAAAAATCCAATATGGCGCTACTGTGAATAAGGTCTTATGGGGGATGGGATGTTTGGGGCGGCTTCCGATTTGGCAACCACCTAGTTGACACAATGTTGTGAGTTACCTCTAATGCACGACTGGGAGTTGCTATTATATATTATTTTAAGCTTAATAACATTTTGTAGTTCTATATCTTCATATGTAATTTATATCTTTGTCTTTTTTCGTCTTAATGTTTCTATTGAGTTGTGTATATCATAAAAGAACAGGGAGTGGATATATAAAAATAAAAAAAATCTAACAAAGGCTGCATTTCTCAAAGCATAAGTTGAATGTCAGTAGCACATTAGTATGACTTCATTTCCCAAAAGCAATGTTATCTGTAGTAAGCAAAAACGAGCTTTAAACTGCTCGTAAATCCATTAGATGCAACTTTAACGCATCTTTCAAAGTTTATCAGAGACCAAAAGGTAATTTAATAAATTGAATTAGTATATTTTGGTCATTTAAATCCATTGAACACTATATTAGAGGATAACCCACATATATTCTAGCCTATACATAAATTGTGCTACAATAAACAATAGTATAACGAAAAACTATGTAGTCTAATCACATTTACATGTAACCAAAATATAGGCCAATTGACTCACATGCTGAGGTTGCGCTAGTGGACCCCACATTATGACCACTAACAGGTAAAGTGTATAACATTGATCATCTCCTAACAAGGCCACATGTCAAGGTCTGGGTAGATTAAATGGTAAGTGAACAATCAGTTCTCGTAGTCAACGTGTTGAATGCAGGAGAAATGGGCAGGAGTAAAGACCTGAGCAACTGTTATGGCCAGATGACTGGGTCAGAGCATCTCTAAAACAGCAAGGGTTGTGGGGTGCTCACGGTCAGCAGTGGTGAGTACCTGCTGACAGTGGTCCGAGGAGGGACAAACTGGCGACAGGGTGTTGGACACCCAAGGCTCATCGATGTGCAAGGGCAATGAAGGCTATCTCATCTGGTCTGAACCGACAGAAGGTCTACTGTGGCACAAGTCACATAAACTTTTATTGATGGTTACGGGAGGAATGTGTCACAACACACAGTGCATCTCACCCTGCTGCATATGGGGCTGCGTAGCCGCAGACCGGTCAGAGTGCCCATGATGATTCTGTCCACCATCAAAAGCGCCTACAATGGGCACGTGAGCATTGGAACTGGACCTTGGAGCAGTGGAAGAAGGTCGATGAGTCCCGTTTTCTTTTACATCACGTGGATGGCCGTGTACGTGTGCAGTGTTTACCTGGAGAAGTGAAGGCACCAGGATGCACTGTGTGAACACAACAGGCCGATGGAGGGAGTGTGATGCTCTGGGCAATGTCCTGCTGGGAAACCCTGGGTCCGGCCATTATGTGGACATCACTTTGACACGTGTCACCTACCTAAACATCATTGCAGACCAGGTACACCCCTTCATGGCATTGGTATTCCCTGATGGCAGTGGCCTCTTTCAGCAGAATAATGCGCCCTGCCACACTGCACACATTGCTCGGGAATGGACCTTATTCAATGTTTTGTCCACGGAATTATCCAAAAACACTTTAAACTGCAGTACAGCCCACTGAAGAGACTGTAAGTATATCCCTCACAGCCTCGTTGTCATTCCCATTAAAAATCAAAGATGGTGCTAGCGTGAATAAGGTCATGATGAAGAGTTCATGGTGTTGCCCTGGCCTCCAAATTCCCCAGATCTCAATCCGACTGCGCATCTGTGGGATGTGCTGGACCAACAAGTCTGATCCACGGCGGCTCCACCTCACAACTTTAAGGATCAGCTGCTAGTGTCTTGGTGCCAAATTCCACAGGTGATTATGTTCTGGCTCATCAGAGTATAGCTGACAAATTTTTATAGATGGAAATAAAATGAGATATGCATTTTGTTTGGCTTGAATCAAGAAATCAGAGGAAAAGAGGGAACATTTTGATTCCGGCCCTTATGGATCTGGAGTTTTATGAAAAATGTAAAAGGACTTATTATAGTGCCAACTAGAGTCAGATGTGGGCATATGCCCGAGTAGTATAACCTTATTAGGCTTGGACACCTAATAATAATAATAAAAAAAATAACCTGTTTACTGAAAAGAATAGGCAGGAGACAGGTAAGGTTTCAAGACATGTTATGAAAGTATGATATGAACAATCAGAAGGAAATTATTCAAGTAGGCTAAGAGTGGACTATGGTAAAATGTTGCATTTATGGAGTGTTTGTGTGTGTTCAGCTCTCTGATGTGAGGTTTTGTATGGTGGATTTTAGGCGGTCTCGAGCACTACTGCAGCACTCCAGTGATTTATTCTGCCTACAAAAGAACCAAACACACAAACAGAGAAGATTCAATCATCACAGCCATGCTGACACTAAACTATTAATAACTAGAACAATTGTTTAACTTTACAAACATTCTGTTGAGTTACCTGGCCATGAAAGCATTCAGGACAGTGATGTTTTCTCGGGGGAAATAACTCTGTTTTACTGCATGTTCCAGACACTGTAGGTGACCTGGGACGACTTTCACCGGCTTCAGCTTATCTTCACTCTAGAGATGCACATCATTGATTCAGACAGGGGTGGGTGATACAGGCAGAAATATATCACTATTAAATTTGTATTAAAAATGTAGGTCTATATCTTGATATGTAGATAAAATAGTTTAGAAACTACTGAAAAAATTATTAACTTTTGACTTACCACTAATGTGAATTTAAAGGGATAGTTCACCCAAAAATGAACATTCTCTCATCATTTACTCATCCTCATGTCATCCCAGATGTGTATGACTTTCTTTCTTCTGCAGAACACAAATGAAGATCAAGCTCCAAAAAGCACATAAAGGCAGCATAAAAGTAATCAAGTGATTAAATCCATGTCTTCAGAAGTGATACGATAGGTGTGGGTGAGAAACAGATCAATATTTAAGTCCTTGTTTTTTATCCTATAAATCTCCTATTTCACATCTGATCTATCATATCGCTTCTGAAGACATGGATTAAACCACGGGAAACAAATGGATTACTTTTATACTGGTTTTATGTGATCTTTGGAGCTTCAAATTTCTGGTCACCATTCACTTGCATTGTATGGACCTACAGAGCTGAAATATTCTTCTAAAAATCTTCATTTGTGTTCTGCAGAAGAAAGAAAGTCATACACATCTGGGATGGCATGAGGGTGAGTAAATGATGAGAGAATGTTCATTTTTGGGTGAATGAGAGAATGTTCATTATCCCTTTAATAACCACGCTTGAGTCCAAACAAAATAACAAGACAAATAAGAGTTGACATTGGCATAAGCGTTTACTTGAATTCTTTAAGGAGCAACCTTCTCCTTAACTTCTCTCTGTGCTCCAATCATGTTTTTGAGGTGGCTTTCATGACATCTTTTTGCCAACTACGTCAGCTACCAGTCTAAACACGCTAAACGTTTTTACCTTCAACAATCCGAGCATCACCAGCAGCGATGAAATAAAACTCAAACCCTGGAATGATGGTGTGGAGAAAGCTTTACTCAACACTGCATCTGAAACACAAACACATGAGAACGAGTCAGACGTCACTCTCACATCTGTTAAAGGAAGTCTGATAAATGTTTGTGTGATCTCACCGATACTCTCCAACACGGCTGATTTCACCTCAGTGTCTTCCTCTTTATACACAGAGGAGATCTTCAGAAACACTTCTGCTGTTTTACCCACATCCAACACGTCCACCTGTAAACAAACACACACACACTCAGCAATTGACCTGTCACAATTATTACATAATGCCTGATTGCAATTACCTGATCTAATCTTATTGATCCATATTGTGCATTATGAATGCAAAGCACAAAGAGAATATTAAAAACACACTTTTGTCAAATACACACAGGAACTTAAAGGATTTTAAAAATGAACGCTACACCCTAACCCTAACCTGTATCCGAGAACATTTTTGTGTTTATACGACAAAGCAATCAAAAGTTATAACATTACAAATATAATTTATCATAGTGTCCAAAAGCCTCTCCAAACAAATAAAACATAATCATTGTACATAAGAACTAATTACACATGCAAACACAACGACTAAAGGTTTGCATAGCATGCAGACATGATTTTAGTAATGAGATTTCACAGAATGAGTTTCATTTTGTTCCATTTGAGTCATCATCGAGTCTGTGTCATGTATTTGGCGCCATCTCCTGGTGGTCATATGTAACATTGTGCTTCATGTGGATTATCTAATGATCTATGCATACATTTTCAGCCACACACAGTAACATAATCCAAGTCTTCTGAAGCAGTACAATTACTTTAAATAATTTAATGTTTAAATGTGAACCATTTCTCAAACAACGGCATGCATCCACAACACCAATAAATGCATTGAGTTGCAACGGCAAGATTTAGGTGAAAGAAGCAGTTTCATTGTTGCCCACAACAGGCAAAGGTACAAAGGAAAATCAAATTGCAATATTCTAGTAGTGTTGTTTTTAACAGTCTAATATTTTAAGCTGGGCGGGTACTGATTAATCAGTTACTCATGCACGTCCCCAGGTTAAACCCTACAGCCTTCATCAAATAGGAATAAATTAGGATGGAAATATATTACTTATTGCACAATAATAACCCAACATTCAATATATTAGTAATAAGAAGATGAAATATTATATTGTAATAATATAGTATTAAAATGGGCTTGGTTACAGAAAACAACAGTGTGAATGGAAAGCGTACAAGACAGGAAGGGAATTTATTTTCTGAAATAGTTTTGCATCCCCTCACAATAGCTTTATCGGTCTTGAAAATCTGAAAATTAACCATGGTTTTACCACAGTAAATATATTTTACCATGATATTTGTAATAAAACTGTAGAAATATTACAGGAAAATCAAAACTATGGCAATAAAAATCACAATAATTCTTCTAAAAAACATGGTTTTATTGTTTATTACAAATACCACAGCTGAACTATAGTTACTGTACTAAAAACATGGTTAATTTTCATTAAAAAGCTGTTGCAAGGTTGACGCTGACTATCACCCCTGGAGTCACGAGTTCGAATCCAGGGTGTGCTGAGTGACTCCAGCCAGGTCTCCTAAGCAACCAAATTGACCCGGTTGCTAGGGAGGGTAGAGTCACATGGGGTAACCTCCTCGTGGTCGTGATTAGTGGTTCTCGCTCTCAATGGGGCGTGTGGTAAGTTGTGTGTGGATCGTGGAGAGTAGCATGAGCCTCCACATGCTGTGAGTCTCCGCGGTGTCATGCACAACGAGTCACGTGATAAGATGCACGGATTGACGGTCTCAGAAGCGGAGGCAACTGAGACTTGTCCTCCACCACCCGGACTGAGGTGAGTAACCGCGCCACCACGAGGACCTACTAAGTAGTGGGAATTGGGCATTCCAAACTGGGAGAAAAGGGGATAAATAAAAAAATGTTTAAAAAAAAGCTGTCGCAAGGGATAATTGTGAGGGAATGGAAAAATATATTTTTTTAAATGAAGTCCCTCCTTGTTGTCTAAGGGGCTCCATAAAAGTGGACAGAAAAGAAATATTTAAAAATGTGTAACTTTAAATGTATAATTCATGTCATTCTACACTTTTTTTTTTCTCCCAATTTGGAACGCCCAATTCTCAATGCGCTCTAAGTCCTCGTGGTGGCGTAGTGACTCGCCTCAATCCGGGTGGCGGAGGACGAATCTCAGTTGCCTCCGTGTCTGAGACCGTCAATCCACGCATCTTATCACGTGGCTTGTTGAGCGCGTTACCACGGAGACATAGCATGTGTGGAGGCTTCACGCTATTCTCCACGCACCCCACCGAGAACAAACCACATTATAGCAACCACAAGGAGGTTACCCCATGTGACTCTACCCTCCCTAGCAACCGGGCCAATTTGGTTGCTTAGGAGACTTGGCTGGAGTCACTCAGCACGCCCTGGGATTCGAACTAGTGACTCCAGGTGTGGTTGCCAGCGTCTTTACCACTGAGCTCCCCAGGCCTCCTTTCTACACGGTTTAATGGTTGTTCATAAAGCCTCAAAACGAGATCATACATTTGACAGTATTTATGTTTCTAAGTTCAATGTGAAGAAATAATTTCACTCTCAGTGTTTAGAGAGTAAAATCTACAGGCTGTATAATAAAATAATGTGCGTATGAGTGTTTGAGACCTGCTGTTGGATGAGGAAGCTTCTCTTCGCACCAAGTCGCAGCAGTTTGTCTGGAGACGGAAAACTCAGGAAAGACGAGACGTCTGGAGGACGAGGAGCTGAGGGCGGCGTTGAAAACTACACACAAACACACTTTTATTTTTGTTCTCACTTTATTTTCTTCTGTACTTTAAATGTTTAAATTGGATGCAGTAAGCAGTTTATGTAAAACGAGTAAAACTATCCTGATTAATAAAAAAATCACATTAAAATCCTTAATCACACCTGATTTGATTCGCTCTCCTCTCCCTCCTCTTCTTCTTCCTCCTCCACATCTTCATCATCGTCATCCTCCTCATCGTCGTCTTCTTCATCATCTTCCTCTGGCTCTCCCTCGTCATCACTGTGCGCAGTGACAGGAATTATGGGTAAAGGGCGTGACTGACACAGACACTTCAATAAACACTGAATCGGTGTGTTACCTCAGAGATCCCAGTTTCTCGCCCATGTTCATGCTCTCCATGACCTCTCTCAGATTGTCACAACCTTCTTCACCCAGACTGTTACCTAAACACACACACACACACACACACACACACACACACAGATCAGTACAAACACAAGTGAATGTGTGCGGTGTGTGTGAATGAGTTAGTACTGATAAACGTATGTAATTACTGCAGAAGCAAACAGAATAGCACAAATACTGACTGTTTAAGTGTCTTTTAATAACAGTGTCTTATTAAAACCCCTTTAACTCTGATGCACTTTTGGACTGCCGTCCGCAATTTGTCACACTCAAATTTAAAAGCACACCATTCACACATACTGTGGACTAATTGCAAAAAAATTGGTCTCATTTTCAGAGAATCACCCAAATAAATAAAAAACACTCCAATTATTTATAAATAATATTGTGTGTTTTTATAATCTTATGATAAACAAAACAATTTTATAAAAAATATATATATATATATTGTCCTGTCTTTGTAAACATGTATTTCTGTTCACTCTCTCTCACTTTGAAAAGTTTTATTTTATTCCACTAGGTGGCAGTAAGCACTAGAAAAAAGAATTGTACCTCTCTCACATTCCATCACAATATACAGATCTGAAATGTAGGTGGCGCTCTAACACATTTTAGCCCTCGTCCATAGACATTCAGTCTAATTTTCAGTTCAAGCACCATCCTCATTATTTCATTGAATATCTCGGCCTCTGAGTGGACTAGAAGCTCAATCTAGGTGACATTAGAAAGCTGGGATCATCCCCTTTGTTATGATATAAACTATTTTATCATCAATAGTCGATAACTTCTATTTCTGATGATTTGTTTAGCATGCTTTTCCTGCTTGACGGCATATTTTGTTCTGGACATCTAAGATATGACATTGGATTATTCACACAAGCAAGCTCACAGACAAGTAAACAATGGCTCATTTTCTAGAAAACTAACGTAAAAGCAGATATAAAGTGTTTAGCTATTTGGGGCTTACAGTAGCAGTTATCAGAGCATAAAAGAGACGTTTGTATATGATGACTTAGAGAAATCATATTTCACTTTGGCGTTCTTTTGAAAATCTTTCGAACTGTAGTATTAGTGCAACAACATAAATGATACAGTCACATTCCTGAGAATGAGAGCTTTCATTTGATATATGACATGTCCATTTATGTGCTATATGAAGGACTTTTATTTTCATATAAACATTTCTACCCCATTACCTCTAGAGGGCGCTAATTTTCAACATGAATGTTTTGAGGCCTTATTTTGTTATTTTAAGTAACAAATGCAGAAGTGATGGTGATCTCTGACAAGTTCAGATTCTAAGCTTTCAAGTGATACCTCATATACCTGACTTATGTATACGGGGACTTTAACGTTTTAAACGTAATCAATTTTCGCGTTACAGCGCCCCCCCTTTGGACCCGCCGGCGGGTCCAATAGAGTTTAATAGTTAAATGTGTTTTAGAACAGTTAAAATGCATCTTAATGTATTCTTACTGGTTTTCAAAATCTGTTTCTACCCTGTTGACCCCTGAATTCATTCAGTCAAACCTGATTAAACAAATGATTGTTTAACTCTGTTGGAGTCTGTTCAGATATTGTAAATAAATCCCTGAAATCCTGACGGTGTCACGATGTTTGTGTTGGTACCGTTCAGGTCGAGTTTTTCAAACTGATCTTTGTTGTGCACAGATCGAGCGACTTCCAGAGCAGCATCTTCAGTGATCTCCCCAAACGACAGATTCAATTCCTGTAGACATAATATAATTAGCATAAGCACTCTTAACTTCATACCAAAACACTGAGGATCGTCAGTATTGATGATGTATCAGTACCTTCAGTATCGGCAGTCCTTCTCTCAGGGCATCTGCGATGGCAACAGCTCCTTCTGACCGAACGAGACAATCACCAAAGTTGATCACCTGAACGTTGCGTAGATGTTTCAGTGCCTGATAACACACACAATCACAACATTTTAAGAACGACATGAGGATGAGTAAATAAAAACAGAATTTTCTTTTTTGTCTGAACTATCCCTTTAATGATTCATCTAAAACATGAAGTTGATGTAAAGCTGATATACCTGTGCCATTGCGACAGCTCCTCTCTTGGTAAACGTGTTGTCATTGAGGTTGATCACTCGCAGCTGCGGGTTGTGCTGCATCGCTGTGGCTAAAGCAGAGACTCCTGGGTAATTGATGCCATTCTGGGGCATGTGCACTTCCTCCAGACTGCCAATCAGCTGAGAGAACACAACAGAAACGACCAATCAGCTGAGAGAGCACGAATGGTTGCGAGAGCAACGCTATGTGGCTGCTAAGGTGTATATACGCTAGCCTTTAGATCGTTCAGCACCTGAAAGGCTTGTGCCAGCGCTGTGGCACCGTCATTCTCCAGTCTGTTCCTGCCTGCAATGAACACCTTCAGCTGCAAGGGGGCGCTGAGCGCGCTCGATTCCTTATGACACTCCGTCAGAGCCGCGGCCAGGATCTACAGAATCATCAAACACAGCAGGTCGTATACAAGAAGTAGAATGTAACAATGGTGACATTATCACAAACTCCACCAACCTTTCCTCCACCGATGCCCATTCCACAGTTGTTCAGGCGCAGTTCCTGCAGCGTGTGGCAGGCGGCGCTCTTGAGCAGCTTCTCAATGCCTCTCACTCCATCAGGTCCAAAAGCGTTGTCACTCAGGTCCAGTATCTTCAGACGAGCTCCAGCTGTGATTAACGCATCACCCAGAGACACCTAGACGAGCACAATTCAATCAACACGCATTCTGTTTGAGTCACAACCAACTGGTCTATTAGTGTATTTCTGTCAAAGACACTCTCAAAGACAGTTGTGACATCATATAGCAGGTCTCAGGTCAGTGGTGCTCATCTTACCAGTGCGGGGGGAATCTCAGCACGCAGGCGGCCGGTGAACATATCACTCCAGTGACAACACTAACATGAAGGAAGAACAATAGGGAAGGCAAAGCTGTAACATTTGCCATCATTAAGAAGGTTCTTCTTAACGGTAGTCAGAGCATTGCTATGTAGTTGCTAAGGTTTTCTAGGAACTTCCTTCCAGTTGTTAGGTAGTTCTGGTTGTTTGATGGTTGCTTAAGGCCGATTTATACTTTTGCGTCAAACCTGCGCCGGTACATCTCCAAAAATGTAACTTTGTCTATAGCGGACCACAAAAGTTGTCATTGGTCCACTTTGTAACCAAAGACCGTCTTCCAGGATGATCAAAAAAGATATCTGAGGCAGCACTGCATTTTCTACAAGATTATTATAAGATTATGGATCGTGTCACATTGTATTTGGGCTCGTTTTAAATCAGGAGCATCTGCTGTTTTTATATTCTGTTTATGTTTAATGACCTTACAAGTGAAAACACAACAAAAGATAAATGTTTACAACTTACTCGATATACAGTATATTTGGTTTGTGGGCGAAACAATATTTTTTTTGTATTCTACACGAGTACTTTGCGATCTGTATGATGTTTTGACCGTATGTTGGATAGCACGGTGTACAGTAAATAATCATATTTCATATGAAAACAGAACACTTGTAATTTGGTTTTTATTGTATACTGTACATGCATTGTAAAGTCCAGCTTCTAAGCTTCTAAGGCACTTTCTCTCAAGCATTTTGCCTGTGTACTCACAAAACGTTGCAGAACTATAAATGCAAAAGCCTACGGCGTAGGTTCGACACAGAAATATAAATTGTTTTCCACCCTCATGTCTCTATAGCTAGGTTTCCATCCATGCATTTTTATGCAAATTTTGGATATCCCATCCAAAATGCTGGATGGAAACACCAAGATGCGATAAAATCTCCAAAATGCGTATACAAAACCTACCCGCTCGCTTGAGTTTGTCTGCACGCTTTAAACCACAAGTAATATATTAAATGTAATAAAAGAGCCACAGTGGCGCCGATTTCACAGAATTTTAGCTATGTTTTATTTGTGATATTGTGATTGTTCACATGAATAAAATTTGCAATTTGGATGGAAACATTGCTTATGATATTCTGGTCTCTAGATGTGGCTCACTTGCGGGCCAGTTTTAGTCCGGTCCTGACAGTGATTCTGGTACCTGCAGGTCACTCTTATTCTGCAGGGCTTTGGCGATGGTTTGTGCCGCCTCCACACCGATAGTGTTTCCCTCCAGTCTGAGCGCACGCAAACCATCAAACTCCTCGATCTCCTTCACCATCTGCTCCACTGAACACAAACAAACATCACATCTGTTACTCTTTCAGAAAGAAAGAAACACACGTACAAATATGGAACATGCAGAGATTTGAGTTGACAGTGTGTGAGTGTGTGTGTGTGTGTGTGAGTGAGTGTATGTGTGTGAGAGTGAGTGAGTGAGTGTATGTGTGTAAGTGAGTGAGTGAGTGAGTGTGTGTGAGAGTATGTGTGTGTATGAGTGAGTGTGTGTGAGAGTGAGTGAGTGAGAGTATGTGTGTGTATGAGTGAGTGTGTGTGAGAGTAAGTGAGTGAGTGAGTGTATGTGTGTGTGTGATTGAGTGTGTATGAGTGAGTGTGTGTGAGAGTGAGTGAGTGAGAGTATGTGTGTGTGTATGAGTGACTGTGTGTGAGAGTGAGTAAGTGAGTGAGTGAGAGTATGTGTGTGTGTGTGTGATTGAGTGTGTATGAGTGAGTGTGTGTGAGAGTGAGTGAGAGTATGTGTGTGTGTATGAGTGAGTGTGTGTGAGAGTGAGTGAGTGAGAGTATGTGTGTGTGAGAGTGAGTGAGTGAGTGAGTGTATGTGTGTGTGTGTGATTGAGTGAGTGTGTGTTTATGTGTGTGTGTGTGATTGAGTGTGTATGAGTGAGTGTGTGTGAGAGTGAGTGAGTGAGAGTATGTGTGTGTGAGAGTGAGTGAGTGAATGTGTGTGTGAGAGTGAGTGAGTGAGTGAGTGTATGTGTGTGTGTGTGATTGAGTGAGTGTGTGTTTATGTGTGTGTGTGTGATTGAGTGTGTATGAGTGAGTGTGTGTGAGAGTGAGTGAGTGAGTGAGTGAGTGTATGTGTGTGTGTGTGTGTGATTGAGTGAGTGTGTGTTTATGTGTGTGTGTGTGTTCACCAGACTGTGCATTGTCCAGTTTAAGTCCCTGTCCTTTATAACTCAGTTCTCCCTCATTGACTTGAGTTTTAGCCAGCGAGTCGGCGAGTCGAGCCACATCATCTGAAGCCATCCTGACACCAACTGAACAAGACACATAAACACATTAATTCTGTTGTAATGGAGACAACTTTAAAAACAAGGAAACACAGTTTATGTAACACTTGACAGCTGTCATGCACTTCCTCATGCAGACGGGTAGTTGCCATGAAATTTCATGCTATTTCTAAACATATTATAAACACTCTTAAAATTATACATTTAACTTGTGTTATTATTATTATACAAGTTTTATGAGCTCACGTGTAAACTGAGAGACTACATGAAATATCTGCACTTCTGTAAATTCACGTCACACCACAGAACAATTTAAATGAACTATTAAAGACAAAAATATGACTAGAAATGGTGAAAACCTAAAATACAATGATGAGCTGTTACAGTGCCCAAAATATACACATTACCATTTATATACATTTTAACCTAAAATCTTGATGTTGAATAAAAATAAAGCTCAAAGACACGTCAATTACCCAGACACATACACAAATTCAGTTAAACATTACAGACACAATTATTTTCAAATAAAATCTAACTCAAATCTCTTCATTTTCTTATAGTAGATTAAATTGCATTCCACTCGCCGTTTAGGGTGAATTTGCATGTTAAAAATGATTCATGAGGTTTATAGTTTATTTTAATAACAGTCATGCACTCATGTAGTAATGTGAGAATGTTTACATTTATGCATGAGTCTGCATATTAACATGTGTATTCAAATCCATGCACGTGAACAACATTCCAAATACATTTTTAATGACTTAACTCTATATACACTCATAGAAACCATAGTTACCCAGATATAAATAAAATTCAACATACATTCTGTCTGTTCTTACCAGTGATGTTTGATTTGATATCAGTGTTTAGATGTGTTTCTCACTGCCACTTTCGTGCTCCCGCTCACGCACTCTGATGACGCAATGGAGCGGCCGCGCAGTGGTTCATAGGATTTGTAGTTCTTTCTGAAAACTTCATTCAACGTGTACTTTTAGGTGCTGTAGGCACTACAGTGCATTAACATAGTGCATTTAATATTACTATCTGACAGATATCAGTTAAATATGTGTCGTGAGAAATCACATCTGTCTCGATGACTCTGTAAACAGCAGAATAGAGAGGAGCAGCCCGCGTTTTTTAGCCAATCAGAATCGCGCTCTGCCTGTCGCGCTAACATCGGATTGGCTGACATGTCTTTGGATGGGGCTTTTGGGAGTTTTGAAATCGCTATATAAAGTAAACGTAGTAACTTTGCAAACATAAAATTATCATATACAAACCACAGAGACATTCTATAACTCATCTGTTTAACTAATAATTTGCTTAATTTTGCAGAAATGAGAAAATTAGAGGTGAGGAACTTTTATTAGGCAGTAGTAGTAGAATAGTCATGAGGGGAAAATGTTTATACAGTGTCCAGATGGTTTTATTCCTGAGGGAGTTATTCAAGGTCACTCATGAAATACTTTCCCAAAACACAATGTAACAACACAAAAGTTTAAGAATATTTCTTAAATATTCTTACATATACATATTTGTCTGAAACAATCAACCATTTAACAGTTGGCTCTCTATTAAACATTATAGAAATATGAAATGGAGTTTTGGAGGACCATGAGGTCCAGAAATTAACAAGGGGCTCAGGGCGAAAAAATTCCAATGAAATTGACAAAAATGCCCCAGTCAGGGACGTCTCTCTGCCACCCCCCGCAGCTGGACACCGGATTTCTTCCAACGCCTCTCATCCTTGCCTTCCCATCCAGGCATCCATCCTTCACGAATTACTTGCAACCAGGGTTCTATATGCCATAATACCTTGACACGACCATACGTGCCAGCCCGTTGGCCAACTGGCACCGAGATGCATACTCGGTGCCCGACTGGCACTGGCACTTTATCTCTCGGTAACTCAGTGCCACCGGTTCCGTATGGTATACTACCTTGGCACAAGCCCTCACCACATATAACCCAGGCTCCCTATTCCTCAGTTTCCTACTTCTGAACCCCCCACTTTTTGGCGTTACTTCTTAACCAAAGCCAGAAACTCGCTTTCTCAGCTTCCTCTACAAATTCCTTCAAAAACTTTTTTGAAGCTGCTCCTATGATGCCAATGTCTCTAAAAAGGTTCTGCATTGATGTTCCCATAAATCCTTGGCACCCAACTTCCACAGGATAGGTGGCAGGCCTCCATCCATTTTCCCTGCACTTTGCGGCCAGATCAGCATATTTTATCTTCTTTCTCTCCTAGGCTTTCTCCAAACCCTCTTTCCATGGAACAGCAAGCTCAATCATTGCTATTTTCCTTGCTGAAGTCAACCACAACACTACATCTAGCCTCAAGGAGGTAATGGCAACCTCGGTAGGTAATTTTAGCAGCTGGCCAAGGTCGACAATCATTGACCAATCACTTCCAGGCACCAAGATTTATCTGGCTTCCCTGCATGTTGTGCCTTGTGCGGCACCTCCCTTTTTAACAAAATCAACACCCTGCCTGTGGGGAGCATGGTTGCCTTTGTTTGCCTTCACTCTATGCACCTATAGGATCTCTGCCAGCTCCCACAGGACCTGATCATGCCGCCATCTGTACCATTCTTGTGCCAGGGCTGTTTTGCACTCAACCAATATGTGCTGCACATTTGCTTTTGGGGCCTCACAGAGGGGGCAACTCTCCTCTTTGCCATACCACAGAGACAAATTCCCAGGGATTGGTAGGGTATTGTAGGTGGATCTTATTAGAAAACTTAGCCTGGCCTGGGGCACCTTCCACAGGTCAGCCCATCCTAACACTATCAAATGTCCCGTCCCATATGGTCCTGCACCCTTGTTGCTGCTGGCTGACTGCCCTAACCTTATACCCTTCCTCTTCCAACCTTGTTACTTCCGTAACTACCATTTATTTCCTCTGTTTTCGGGAGGCTGCTGACCACAGTTTGGGAGTTACCCCCATCCAAGGCCTGTTCTTCCTGACTGTGTTCTTCCAACAATCTCTTGATGCTTCAATCTTGAAACCACCTGGTTTACGACCTCCTCTGCCTTCCAACTTCTGCCTGTTCGGACTTAGACTTGACCTGCCCTCACTGCCTGGTCTGTTGATTCCTGTAGCTCCAAAAATAAGCCTGGTCTTTTCCTGCTTGTAGCCCAGAGTGAGTGATTTTAGAGGCAGTTGTAAAGCATTTCTTCCAAACAATGCAACATCTGAGAGATAATGTGGCATGCCTAGCCACTTCCTGATATAACTGTTGGCCTTGGTGTCCATCCTTGCCGCTGCCGCTGCAGAAATCACACACATTTTTAGTGGCCACATCAGGCAGTGTTAGAGTGTAAATTGGTAACACCAAACCTAGAATTTGCCTAAGAGCTCCATGCCCTCTTTCACTGCTTCAAGACCATCTCTGCCATGTGTGTCTGAAAGATCTGCTGTGTATTCTCTCCCTAAACTTCGAATAGGCTGCTCTTCACGACCCCCTTTCTAATAAAAAGACTATGTGATTTTGTTGGCTTAATCTTCATTCTGGCCCATGCCAATAGCTCTTCCAGCCTTTTCATGAGCCGGTTTGTACATGTAGCAGTCTGGAGGATGCTTGTGACATCATCCATATAACTGCGCAGAGCTGGCGATCTCACCCCAGATTGTGCACGTATTCCCCTGACCATTTGTCTTGCACCAATTAGGATGATCTCGAACACAGCCGTGAACAGGATGGGAGAGATTGAACATCCCATCGCTATTCCTTTTTCCAGTTGCTGCCATTGCGTTGTGTAGTCCTGTGTTGCATGACATATCTTTAAGTGCCCATAGTAGCTGTCTACCAAGCTCCTAATGCACTCTGGTACATGGAAAAACTCCAGTGCATAGCTAAGAAGCTGGTGTGGAACTGATCCATAAGCATTTGCCAAGTCCAGTCAGACTACATGGATGTCTTTCTTATCTCTCTAATACTACATTTACATTTATGCATTTGGCAGACACTTTTATCCAAAGCGACTTACAGTGCACTTATTACACGGACAATCCCCCTGGAGCAAACGGAGTTAAATGCCTTGCTCAAGGACACAATGGTGGTGGCTGTGGGGATCGAACCAGCAACCTTCTGATTACCAGTTATGTGCTTTAGCCCAATATGCCACCACCACTAATACTAATGCATGTTCCACACACCCAAGAAAACCTGGTACACCTGCCTTCAGGCAGCTTGTGTCTATGTATCCATTCTTCAGGAGGTAGTCAGACATCCTCCTTGCTACCATTGAAAACAAAAGCTTTCCCTCCACATTCAATAGAGCAATGCTCCTAAACTGACTAATGTTGGTGGATCCCTGCTCTATGGGTAAGAAGATGGCCACTGCCCTTTGCCACTCCACAAGTATGCACTGCTTCTTCCAGGCAGCCCTCAACAGTCTCCGCAACATTTTGAGAACCATGGGGCACTTCTTATACAGCTTGTATGGTATCCCATTCGGGCCTGGGGCTGAAGTTGCCCTGGCTTTCTCTACCACCTGGCTCACCTCACCCAGCTTCGGCGGATCTACACTACTGGTCAAAAGTTTTGAAACACTTACTCATTCTTTATTATAATTTTTTTTTTCACATTTAGAATAATTGTAAAGTCATCAACACTATGGAATAACATATATGGAACTATGGGAATTATGTTTTGACTAAATAAAATCCTAAATAAATCAAAACTGTGTTATATTTTAGCATCTTCAAAGTAGTCACCCTTTGCCTAGAATTTGCAGACATGTACTCTTGACATTTTCTCAACCAGCTTCTTGAGGTATCACCCTGGGATGCTTTTTAAACAGTATTGAAAGAGTTCCCATCTATGTTGGGCACTTATTGGCTGCTTTTCTTTATTATTTGGTCCAAGTCATCAATTTCAAAGACTTTTTTTTTATTATTTAATTTTAGTTTTATAATGAAATCAATTAATATTGTAGCACAATTATATTTTTGTCTACAAAACTGTAGGGCTTTACTGGTTGTTTAGATCAGTGTTACTATCAGAAATAATTAATAATTATTTCTTTAGTTATAATTAATATTTAAATTAATTAATTGAATCTAACTCATTAAAACCTCATATGGGGCTCCAGTAAATGTAGTGCGCTACGTTTAGGAGCGGGTTTGGTTATTAGCAATAATTAATAATTATCAAAGATAATTATTAATTATTAAAATCAATAGAACATTGATGAGAATCATTGTTAGCTTTTTTTAATCCTTTAAATCAACAATTATCAAAGATAATCGTTAATTGTTAACATCGATGAAATATTAATTAAAATTAACACTAGCTTATTGATCATTCAAATTCAATCATCAAAGATAATTATCAATTATCAAAAATCAATAGCATATTAATAGGGGCGGTGGTGGCTCAGCAGCTAAGGCTCTGGGTTACTGATCAGAAGGTCAAGGGTTCAAGCCCCAGCACTGCCAAGTTGCCACTGTTGGTCCCTTGAGCAAGGCCCTTGACCCTATCTGCTCCAAGGGTGCTGCATCATAGCTGACCCTGCACTCTGACCCCAGCTTAGCTGGGATATGTGAAAAAAAGAATTTCACTGTATATGTGGGATAAATAAATATAATTATTATTTACAAGGATTAACATTGACAGGGCACCACCCTGGAATCAGGGACTAATAACCAGACAGTATAACAGTCTCAATATTAGATTGTTTTCTTAGGAAAATCGACATCCGAAGAATATCGATTTTCAGGAAAAAAAACAATGAATGAAGGTTTGAATCCGAGCATTGACATCCCGTCAGCATGACACAGGCATATGCAAAACAAACCAAAACACTTCTCTTTGTAATATAAACAAAGTTTATTTATGCAGTAATATCAATTAATAATTAATACAATGCAGTCAATAAACTTCCGACTTACAACTACAAACTAAACAGTGATATGATTAGATATGGAAATAAAAATAATCCTATAACACATAAGGTGTGTGTGTGTGTGACAGTGTGTGTGTGTGGTTAGTACGAGAGAGAGAGAGAAGTGACAGCCCTAAAGCCGATTTCGCGATCGTGGGAGAGAAAGCAGCTGTTAGTTCATCGCTCAGAGATGCGGTGGACGGCTTGTAAACAGTCCCGCGTACTTTGACTCTTTAATGGATGAACTCAGTTTACCTGTCTCACCCGCGATGGCGAAATTGCACAACAGTCCAATCTGGTTGGACCAAAATACAGCAAAACAAATTTGTGATAATTAATACCCTGAGTATTAATAATGAGCGGACATGGCGGTCCATAAACCGTACAAGCAAAAACCTTGAAACACAAGAATAACTATATTCTTAATATTCTACACTATAATATTCTATCTCTGCCCAGAAGTAAACCTCTTACTTGAATCGCATGAGGACACAGGTAGAATGTGTTTACTCCGTCTTTTAACTCTGACCCGGTTCCTTGAGGCTCGGGTGATGACGGGAGGCCGTTTCCTCGCTCTGTCGGCGGGCGGTATGGCTGTTGATTCTCAGCGGGCTGGCGGAGAACTCAGAAATGTTGACTTGATTGAAGATGGAAGAGAAATCTTTAATCTCTTCACTTCTGTAGGCAAACGGATGAAGATGCGAATTGCTCGGCGGTCACCTTCGGATCCGTTATAGTGTTGGGTTGAACACAGAGTAATCTCAACTCGTCCAGCGAGATGGAGATTGTATGGCCACAGTTTCAAGTCGGACGTTACTTCCTTGTGCCACGAGGTTGCACCTGAGAGCAGCGATGAACTGCGTCTATACAGGACGAACAAAGTTGCTGGAAGCAAATCCCGGAAGCATTTCAGAGGTATTTCAACTCCTGATGATGTCATGGTTTGAGGTGCATTCTGTTGTGTGCCTCATCCAATAGGAGTTGAGAGTTCGATCCTTTAGTGAGCAAGGCTTCATGGGATTTGTAGTCTGTTTTGGACTCCCTTTGTTTGATTTTGGCACGATTTTTATCAGTATAATTTACGACTTGGAATGTGGGGGCTTGAGTTAGGTTTTTACAACTGTGTTAGGCCTGCCTTTGTCTTCTATCTGAATACATGAGGCCCAACAAAACTAATTTCAAACATTTAAGCATACGCCTTCAGATCAAAAGATTTTTAAGATCATGAGAAACATTTCAGTCAAGTGTTTCAAAACTTTTGACTGGTAGTGTATGTCAAATTCTACTACTGGCCCTACTGGCCGTGGGACATATCCAGGGGAGCCAAGCATATTGTCTTTGTAGGGGTCACCAAGTTGCTGTTCTATATGGTCTTCTAGTTCCTCTTTTGCCATCACCAGCTTCCCACTCCTCTTTTTTCCAGCAGGTGTCTGGCAAACTTAAAAGGTTCCTCTGCCTTCCTCCAAGCCTTACGAAGCTGCTTCCGCTCTTTCACAAGCTGAAGTATCTCCTTCTCTCTCCGACCCATCACCCTGGGACCACTCTTCCTTACTACTGTTTCACCAAATCTACCTATGCATTCTTTGTACACAATATCGCTAAACATATTAAGCTTGACCTCCACCCTTCCAGTAAGGGCATTCTCCAAGGTGGAGCACAGGTCCTCATCTACTCTGCTCCATGCATCCTTATCATTAGATCTCGGCCACTTGATTAGCCTCCTTCTCCCTGGTTTCTTTTCATTATCATGTCTTCCCTGTCTTGTCTGTGGGTTGAAGGTCATCTCTTCTTGCGGCTCGCCTTGCAGGCTTGACCTGTCCTGCTGGCAGTACTCACACAACCTATGGCCACTTTGCACTTTTGCACTCTGGAACTGCCAGTCAGCTGTGATCAAAGCTGTCTTTATTCCAGCCTTCACCACACAGTCTGCCCTCAGCATCCTTGCACTGACAGAAACATGGTTATGTCCAGAGGATACAGCAACACCTGCTGCTCTCCTTACTGGAGGATTGTAGGCCACTTGTGGTTCATGGAGATTTAAACATACACCAAGACAAGCCCCAGGCCACTGAACTTCATGCTCTTCTTGCCCTGTTTGTCCTGGAAAGACTAAGCACAACATCAACTCACAGATCGGGCAACCAGCTGGACTTAATTTTTACATGTAACTGTACCAACTCAAATATTCTTGTTACTCCTTTATATGTCTCTGATCACTACTTTGTTCAATTCAACATGACTCTCCCATCTATATTAAAACAGACTCCGCATTTGGTTTCCTTTCGCTGTAACCTCCGTTCTCTTTCACCCTCGCGCTTTTCCACTGCTGTCTCTACCTCTCTTCCCACACAAAACTTATTTTCCACCCTGGATGTAAACACTGCCACAGACACACTAAGCTCGACTTTAACAACCTGTCTAGACAGCATCTATCCTCTCTCCTCTAGGCCTATCACTGTAGTACTCCAACCTGACCAAGAATAATTGTGGGGGCTCGCCCGGTGAACCCGATCGACAACAGATTCCATGTTGAGTTAAAGGATATCTTGAAGCATCTGTGCAACAAACTGAGTCGGCTGAGTGCTCTCAATTCCCTCAGTAACGGCAACACTCAAATTTCTTTGCATCTCGCTTTGCTTTCCAAGTCATCACATTTAGCTCTCAGAAGCGATACCTCTTTTCCGAGTGTTGTGACATTGTTTTGCAAGTCTTTCACGAATTCATCACAAAAGACAGCTATATTCGCTGATCCAGTTTGCATGGCTCATAGAGTGCTGACAGAAGAAGCCAGCTCCTCTCGGACAGCTGAGATCTTGTTTCTGAGTGATCCTGCCATAGAGTCGGTTAGGTAACTCTAATGATCTGCCTGTTAAATCTATCTGATAAAGTGATATAACTGTATAATGACAGAGATTATAATATACACAACAGGGAATGAAAAAGAATGGTCTGTCGGTGCCTTTGCTGGTGTTAGACTACAACCTTAATTTCAACCAGATCCACAAGGGAGGGCATTTCCCAAATTAAACCCACCAAACACTCACTTCAGTGTGTAAAGACAGATTACAGTGTTTGCATGTAATACATATCATTTGTGTTCTAATCCTAGATGAATGTACTGCAGAATGTACTTTAATAGCAAAACTCTACATTTCATTGGTTTACAGAGAGGTGCATATACATAAAACCCTACGATAATCTGTATATAACTGCTGTTGACCCCAAGTTCACCAATTGTTTCACCAAGAAAACACAGACTCTGAAGCCTGCCACACAAATGTGCTGCTTTAATATTTTATTTCGACCAGGTTTTGTAGGACATCAATATTTATATACATAACTGGTAATCAGAAGGTTGCTGGCTCGATCCCCACAGCCACCACCATTGTGTCCTTGAGCAAGGCACTTAACTCCAGGTTGCTCCAGGGGGATTGTCCCTGTAATAAATGCACCGTAAGTCGCTTTGGATAAAAGCGTCTGCCAAATGCATAAGTGTAAACCCTCATGATTTCCATTGTCCTTTGTTAGGTATTATATGTTTGGTATGCCGAAGTTCATGTTTATTTCAAGCCAAGTTCATCTTTATGTTTGCTTCATGTTTGTAGTTAGGGTTCTCGCGTTTATTAATACATTTGCGCTTGGGTTCTTTACACCATCATCATCGTCTCTTCGTTTACATCATTGCCAGCACCAGCAGCAACGTTACAGAATACCTAAACCACAATGAACCCAGCAATTCAGCTCCTTCATCTATGTCAGGGGAATCATCCCCTTGAGGATTACGTGGAGGACTGGCATGTCAGGTGGACTTTAATGAGATTGCCCTCAAAGACATTTTTTGCTTTGGACTGATTGAGTTTATCTCTTTGCTGTTGCCAGGCGGTCAGAGTACCCACAGCCTGGCTCAATATATTGACCTCGCCATGCAGATTATTGGTTCCATGTTCGCTGTGGGGGAGGCGGATGCTGAGCCAGAGTCCCACGTCATGGTCGACGAGCCGGAGTCCCACGTCATGGTTGACGAGCCGGAGTCCTACGTCATGGTCGACGAGCCGGAGTCCCACGTCATGGCCGACGAGCCGGAGTTCCTCGTCATGGTCGCTGAGCTAGCGCCATCTTTTGCCCTGGATCCTGAGTTTGCTCCATACCATGTCACACCAATGCCCCAGCTTGCTCCATGCCATGTCACAACAACACCTCAGGCTGCTTCATGCCATGTCACAGCAACGCCTCAGCCTGCTCCATGCCATGTCACAGCAACCCCTCAGCATGCTCCATGCCATGTCACAGCAATGCCTCAGCCTGCTCCATGCCACATCACAGCCATGCCTGAGTCTGCTCCATGCCATGTCATGGCCACATATGAGCTGTTAACTATGGACGATTCATGATCAGGGAATGGGAACTTTTGACCCTCCGAACCTGCCTAGACCCTCTGAACCCTGGACTCTGCCTTGGCCTGTCGATCCCTCGACAACACCTCAGCTCTACGTTCTCTCGGCTCCACTGCGGTCTTTCAGCCTGTTGGGTCCCTCGTCCCTCCAGCTCCTCCTTGGTCAGTCGGTCACCTGGCTCCGCCTTGGCTCTCCAATCCTCTGGCTACGCCTCGTCCCTCCGATCTGTCAGCTCTACCAGGGACCTCCTTCCCAACGGCTCTACCTTGGTCCTCAGTCCCACCGGCTCCCCCTCAGTCTTCTGATCCCCCAGCTCCGCCTTGCTCCTCCGAGCCTCCAGTGCTGCCTTGGTCCTCCCTGCCATCGGCTCCACCCTGGCCCTCGAGTCTTCGGCTACTCTCTGGGTTTCATGTTCCATGGTGTCGCTCTTCAAGTCTCTCACGGCTCCGCTTTCCATGGCTCTGCCCCTCAAGTCTCTCACAACCCCACCTTCCACAGCTCCACCCCTCGAGCCTCTTAGGGCCCCACCTTCCATTGACTCTGCCCTGGTCCCATGCCCCACGCCCTGTCTTGTCAGACCACGCCCTATGCCTCAACCACGCCCTGTCTTGCCAGACCACGCCCTACGCCTCAAGACACCCCCCCCCACCCACCCACCCCGCTCCCTACAGAACTTTGGAACTACGTCATGTTTTATGTATGTGATTGTTCATGTTTTGGGGCATCAGAAGCCACCCCTAGTGGGGGGTATATGTAATGTTTAATGTGTGTTCATGTATTTCATGTCTTTTATTTTGAAAGTTTATTTCCTGTTTCATGTCATGTGTCCCTAGTCATGTGATTCCTGTTTCCCTCCATGTTTATGTGTCTTGTTTTCATTGGTTTATTGGTCGATTATCTTGTTATCTGTTCTGTCTGTTTATTGGTTATCTTTGTCAGGTGTTCTCCCATGTCCATGTATTTAAACCCTCATGTTTTCCATTGTCCTTTGTTAGGTATTATATGTTTGGTATGCTGTTCATGTCAAGTTTATGTCAAGTTCATGTTTATGTTTGCTTCATGTTTGTAGTTAGGGTTCTCACGTTTATTAATATATTTGCACTTGGGTTCTTTACACCATCATCGTCTCTTCGTTTACATCATTGCCAGCACCAGCAGCAACGTTACAGTTTTAATTGAGTGTCTGATCCTGAGCTTTACTGTATGTTCATTTTGAAAGTGTTTTGTTTCACCCACAGATGATCAGAAACTCCACCCTCATGAAACACTTACCAGGAAGTGACTGTCTTATTATTTCTCACTTTACTCTCATACTGATTATTTTCTTTATTTTTGGACTCAGTGATCAGTGAAGAACGAAGGGAAAGACTTTCAAAAAAGATTTTTGTGAAGTTTGTTTCAGAGTCGACAGCAGATCTTTGGTGATTCTGATGATTATTCATTATTGAAAGCAACATTCAGAAAGTGAAAGTTCAGATCGTTGTAGCTTTTATAAACAGTGAAAATGGATTCACTATCTGTGGAAGAACTTTCTTGTCCCGTGTGCTTTGAAATCTACAAGAATCCTGTTGTTCTGTCGTGTAGTCACAGTGTGTGTAAAGAGTGTCTTCAACAGTTCTGGAAAACCAAGAGAACTCAGGAGTGTCCTGTCTGCAGGAGAAGATCTTCAAGAGATGAACCTCCTCGTAATCTGGCATTGAAGAATGTATGTGACTTGTTTGTGAAGGAGAGAAATGAGAAGGAGATCTGCAGTTTACACAGTGAGAAACTCAAACTCTTCTGTCTGGACGATAAACAGCCGGTGTGTTTAGTGTGCAGAGATTCACAAAAACATACCAATCACAAATTTCTCCCCATCTGTGAAGTTATTCCATCTTACAAGGTATGACAAATTTATCTTGTTTCATTTACAAAGAAGGTTCAATTGCTTTAAACATCGAAATCAGAACATTCATGTACACAATATTTTCCTGAACCATTTTAATATGTATTACATACATGAACATATCATAGTAATCTCTCAGCAGCTGCAGTTTCACAGATTTTCACTTTGTTAAATTGCAGGAGAAACTCAATACAGCACTGAAGTCTTCACAAAAGAAACTCAAACACACAGAAAACATTAAAGGAGAGTTTGATAAATCAGTTAAACACATCAAGGTGAGGATACAGAATCAACAATCAAACACATTTGGTGATAAATGATGTGATGTGTGTGAATGCAGAGCTGATTGAAGTGAATTTGATGTGATTTCAGACTCAAGCTGAGCACACAGAGCGTCAGATTAAAGAGGAGTTTAAGAAGCTTCATGAGTTTCTCCGAGATGAAGAAGAAGCTACAATCACTGAACTGAGAGAGGAAGAGGAGCAGAAGAGTCAGATGATGAAGAAGAAGCTTGAGGAGATGAACACACACATCTCAGCTCTTTCACACACAATCAAAGACATGGAGGAAATGATGAAAGCCAATGACGATGTCTCATTTCTAAAGGTGACAGTCAAACTCTCATCATTGATTTCTGCTCTTATTGATCATTTGAGGAGATCATCAAGTGTTTTTTTGTCTTTTGCAGAACTTTAATGTGACAATGGAAAGGTAAGTGTCTCCTCTCTATGCTTGTGAAGTCAAAGTCACTGCAGTACTGACTCCTGAATGTTCTTCCAGAGTCCAGAGCTCACAGCCGGATCCACAGATGACTTCTGGAGCTTTCATTAATGTGCCACATTACTTGGGCAACCTGACATTCAGAGTCTGGAAGAAGATGCAAGACATTGTCCACAAGAGTGAGTCCACCAAACATCTCTGCTATTACACTTTATGTGTGAGATTTTAATATTTACACACACACACACGAACAAACAAATAAAAACCTATAAAAAAGCAGAATAAATTACAATATAAATCAAGAATTTCAAAGTGAAATTGTGAATAAAAAAGTAAATAAATCTCATGTCTGCTCTGATCACTGCTTCTGTAAACCCCAAATATCCACAAACTCTATATCAGCTCTTACCTTAAGATGTGTTCTACAAAATGAGTCTATTTTTACTCGTCTCTCAGCTTGTGTTTAAATAATCCACTGTTATGTCTCATGTTCAGAAAAAATGCAGTTCAGCAAAACAAATATTATAAACCAAACCCAAACCCTATTATAATCATTTAAATATGTTCCTGAATATTTATGATACAATGTTATTCATCATTGCAAACCTTATTTATTAGCTTTCAAATGACACCAAGATTACATTTGTAGTCCATTCAGAAGCCGAGATATTTCACAAAATATGGGGAAAGGGCGGGGCTTCCAAAAAAGACTGGATGTCTATGGGCGGAGTCACAAACCACGTTGGGGCGCCCCCTGTTTTTCAGATCTGAATGTTATGATAGAAAGCGCTAGAAAAAAAACATTTCTGGTGTTTGCTGCCATCAAGTGGAATGATCTAAGACCAAAAGTAGAGAGATCGAGCAAACAGAACTTGTATTAAAAGCTTTTTTATTCAACACAAAAAAGGTCAATTTGACCCTTAAGGACAACGTCAGTACTTTTTTTAATTTTTTAGCTTTGTGCATAAGTACATGAAATTTAACAAATATGACATTGCCAGGTTCAGATCACCTCTGTGGAAGATGTCATGAAGTTTCAGGCTGAAAACTTAAATTAAAGTTTATGTAAATCAGTGTTAAAAATTCAAAAGGGTCAAATTGACCCATAAGACCAATTTTAAGATTGTGTTGGTTTGTTCTGTGTGGACATACAATATTCTTTTTATTTGCTCAGGTGTTAAAAATGGTCTTAAAACGATTTTTATAATTCTGCATCAACCCTGTTCAGTCACATGACTCTTAAAACTCCAATCAATCTCTGCAATGACATCATTAGACAGAACAAAACATAAACCAAACGTCTCACAAACGTTGTTTTTCCGTTCAACAAATTCAAAATATTGTCTATTTTCTCCTTGTTCATTGTTGCACACTTCAACTGTCACAGAAACGTGAACAGACGCACATATGAACATATGAATTCACATTTTAACTGTTTTACACATAAATAATATTTTTAGAAATATTTGTAACCCAAGAAATGTACTTAAAAGTAATTACTTTTATTTAAAGTCAGTAACTGTAATCTGATTACAAGAATTTAAAATGTAATAAATTACACTACTCGAAAAGTAACTAATTACTTTGTAATCCAATTACACCCAACACTGAATATGATAAGAATGCATTTGTGTCAGTAAATACATGTGGTATATTAATGACCTAAAACTGAAACACAGTAGAATTTGTGCTTAATTTAATCATTATATGATTGATGGTTTAATTATAACTCACATGCATATTCATTCTCTGGGAGTCGGGATAAATGAGTAAACACTGTTTCTGCATTATTCCTGACATTCATCAGACTCTCAGTCACCCCTCAGAGGTCAAATACACACATGACCTGTAACATTCAGAATTATAACCTGAATAAATGCACATGATTAAAAAGACTTTGATTACCTTTTGATTATATTGTTAGTGAATGTGTTCAACTCATCAACAGACCGAAGAGACAGAAGTAAACACACCCCTTCAATACAGGACACTATACACACTTATAAATGATACAGAGATCAACAAGACCTGCTGAAATTAACATGATCATCATACTGAATATTTAAAGTTACTGTTGTACAGTGTATTTACAGCGTATAACATTTCTATTTCATTTATTATTTTAGTATCCCAATATATCACTTTCTTTTGACATGGGACACACATTTCCAATTTCTACAGCACATACTGTATTTAATTCTTGTATTGATGTGATTCAATGTTTCTGATAATAATGTGTAACTAAAAACAACACTGACGATAATCACAGAAAATATCTGATAGTGTTTCATCAATATGACACGTGTTCATAATTCATAATAATCTGTATATGATTCACTCTTGATGATTATATGAACATGAGAATAAAAGCATCTGTTGATTGTTTTCTCTCATCAGCTCCTGTGATTCTGGATCCAAACACTGCACATCCACGTCTGATCCTGTCTGATGATCTGACCAGTGTGAGATTCAGCGAGAACAGACAAACATTACCTGATAATCCAGAGAGATTTAACTGTTATTCGTGTGTTCTGGGTTCAGAGGGTTTTAACTCAGGAACACACTGCTGGGATGTGGAGGTTAAACACAATAAAAACTGGATTCTTGGAGTAACTACAGCATCAAACCAGAGGAAGGGATATGATTTCTTTAACACTGATGTCTGGGGTGTGGAGTATAATCTTGGATATCTCTCACGGTTTTCCTCCACTGTGTTTCGTGTCAAACAGAATCTTGAGCGTGTGAGAGTTCATCTGGATTATGACGGAGGAAAAGTGTCATTCTCTGATCCTGTAACTAACAAACATCTACACACATTCACACACACATTTACACACACACTCTTGCCATATTTCAGGAATTATGCTGCCACTCCTCTGAGGATTTTACCAGTAAAATGTTTGTAACAACAGAAAATCACAGTAATATCTGCATCTTTTTTTCTTTGAGATATTTCATATTAAATATATAAATCATAACCCAACATAGACTAAACAACTAACATTTAATCAAATAAGATTGAGTATTACCATCCCACACGACTTCTTAACCAGCTCTTTCATAGTTCATAGAAATCTGTTCAATTTGATCATACTGTAAAAACACTTCATTTCAACATTTACTCTCCCCATCCAGTCTGTTTGTTTGTTTTGTTTTGATCTGTATTGTTAAATAACAACAGAAGGTCACATGATGACTTAAAGTTCATCAAGAGTGAATCATCCAGGAGAAATAATTAATACACATGTAGAGACACGAACACAAAACACCATCAGAGTAACACATGTGATACTAAAATAATGCAATAAACATCCAAATATAACACAGAACTCCCCAAAGTACATAACTGATATTAAAGAATAAGAAGAAACATCTCTATTTCCATAGAATATAATGAGATGTGAAGGGTCACGCAGGGAATTCTGGGAACGCCCAATTATTGTTTTTCACCGTAATTTTAACAATAGTTTAGTGTAAAACTACATGTATTCTCTTGTTAGATATAATATACATTTTTAACATTAATTATACAGTGAAATCATAATTTTACATCTAAAATAAATACAATATTTGACTGTCAATTTTTACTTTTTTATATATGTTAAGGTATATAATATCTTAACATATATAATATCTGTTATAATATCTTGTGTTGCAAATATAGTGTCAAATTAAGAAAAGTTCAAAACAACTTTATAAATAACATTTGTTGTCAATGAGAAATATTTGCTGAAAATGTTAAATTTGCTGTGAATAAATGTATTTTTAGGGGAATTTAACACCTTTATTAAAAAATGTGAAATTAATGTTTAATTTTATTGTATTTTCTCTGTAAAAATTATTTTAGTTTTTACACTGGAAGAAATCCTTTTTTTTTTTTTTTACAGACATATTTTTAAAGAAATCTCAAGTAAAAAAAAAAACATTTTCACGTTAAAATCATGAGGTTTACCTTCATTTAAAGGGGAATGCCTGTTTTTTTTCTGTAACACATATAACGAGTTAAATTACAATGAAAATGTAAATTTGCTGTGAATAAATGTATTTGAGGGGAATTGAACACTTTTATTGTAAAATGTGGAATGAATATACAATTTTTCTGTTTTTTCTCTGTAAAAATACATTTATTTTTTACAGTGTATTTTAGTGTTTTTTTCCAGAATCACTAAACAAGACCAAAATTTCTTCAGAGTTTTCAAGGTACATCCACTAATCTCAGTACAGACCTTCAGACTGTTCTGACTATCTGTTAATAAACATTAATAAACCTTTTTAAACTGTCAATTCAGGCTGTTTCAAGACTACATCAAAGTTTGTCTAAAGCATATATTATCCAGTATATGTTTATTTGTACTGTATGATAAGTATGGTGCTGCTGAGAGTTTACAGATCCCCATCAGTCTTTATACTGATGATCCCTCAGTCATTTTATTTGTATTTCACAACACACATTGTTTCAAAGCAGCCTTACAATAAATGATGCTGTAATGTCCGTAATGTCTTAAAGTCTTCAGTGTGGGGTTAGACTAAAACATGACTGTAGATTATACATTAAAAATATTATTATCTTTAAGAGCCTTTCACACTGATTCTTCAGTAATGTACCCGACCTCGACCTAACCATTAGCTCCACTTTTCTCCACAATAACCTATAAAAAAAAAAGAAAAGAAAAAGAAACTCCTCTAAATCCCAAAACAACAGAACATTAAACACTATCAACTCTCATACTTGTTTCATTTTTCATAGAAATACATTAAATAACACTTCATTTTCAAATGTTTTCTCCCAATCCAGTCCTGTGCAAAACATGCTGGAAACTGGAAACCCCCTGCCTGATTTCAGCAATAAATTCAGAACTGTGTTGAATCCATGTATCATTCGTTCATTTAATTTTATCACAAGGGTCACCACGGGGTAATTGTGAATATCCCCATGCACACACTTCACCCTCACCCTTTTGGTTGTGCCCAAAGCCTCACGTTGAACCAAGAGTTGGTGGATAGTGGTTTGATTACAACCCGTGTCCACCAATGCTTGGTGACTAACCCCCTTGACTCTTACCGGTATCCGGTACGCTCCGGCCTGATCGGGGGCAGCCTGCGGAGTGTCGGGGATCCGGACCACCATCCCCCGCTCCATCACAGGGCATTGATCCCGGAAGTGTCCCGGATCCCCGCAACTCCAGCAGACCGGCCTAGGTGCCACACCCGCACCTGCATCGGCGGACACTTCCACCTGAGGGGGAATCAGACAGCCAATTGGACAGCCTCCTCCAGCGACGCCAGACGGTGGCACTGGACCCATTCCACCGTTCCTCGTGGTAGCCGATGGACGAGCTGCTCCAGTACCACCTGATCGATCACTCCCTCAACGTCGCGATCCCCCACCAGCAGCCATCTCCGGCAGGCATCTCAGAGCCGTTGGGTGAAGGCAAACGGGCGGCCGGTCATCTCCAACTTCATCGATTGGAAGAGCTGGCGATGCTGCTCCGGACTGCGGCCAAGACGCTGCAGGATGGTCTTCTTCAGATCTTCATAAGCCAGGAGGTTAGCTGCCGGCAGTTGTTGTGCTGCGAGCTGGGCTTCCCCGGACAGCAACGGGAGGAGCCTGGCTGCCCATTGATCACAGCGGTGTGCTCAAAGAGATCGAGGAACACTTCTGGGTTATCTTCCACCCCCATCTTCAAGAGTGTGGGTGGGGGCATGGGGCTGTGTTGTCCGGGGACGCAGCCAGCTCTCTCTCCTGGCTGCGAAGGCTCCGTATCGCATGCCGGTCCTCTGTTTGAGCTCGAAGGACCTCGAAAAACTGCCGATCTTGATCTTGCCAGAGCTCAAGCAGGGATTGTTGGTGGGACTGGTGTAGGCCAGCGAGGGACTTTAGGATCTCTGCCAACTGGGAGGACTCCATGGGGCGTACTTCCTCCAACTTCAATTCCCGGGTTTTGGCACCAGTGTAAAAGGGTCCACAGCAGAATGAAAGGAGGACACAGGGAAACGGGTTTCTCCTGGCACAGGTATGATTTTTTAATTGGCAACTTCAACGCTTACAGCTTCACAAAATTCATTAGCTTCACAGGTACGTAGTTTCACAAACTCATTAGCTTCACAGATACGAACACTCATAAACTCAGCTTCATAGACACCATGGACTTCCTTGTGCCAGGCTCTCTCTCACTCTCTGCTGGTGGCGTGGCTGCTTATATGCCGCTCTCCCCATGCTCACTGGAATTAGAGACAGGTATTAGACATAATCTAGCTCAAGTGCAAGCGCCCTTACCGCTTCCTCTCTCTCCGGACGGATGCTTGACCACACCCCTGCTGCCACAACATTGTTCTTTAACAAAACACTTATGGTTTTAGTGGCAACACCAATAACTCATGCATGCAACTATTCTGTATTTCCAGAAACACAGTGATATTGTGTGTTAATTTCATATTCCTAATCATTAGGGGAGTGAGGAGCATATTTCTTCTGCTGAGTCTTCTCGTTGATGTTGAGGCGTTTCAGATTTTGTTAATGGAAAAGACCAAATATCATCAAGGGATCACAAGGGTGGCAATTCTAAAAGCTACTGCAAAGGTCTGCTGGTCCAGTTTGCTGAATGAGTTCAAAGAGGTGTGAACATGTGTATGTGTATTTGTGTGTGTGTTAGAAAACTAAGGGTGCTTAAACACTAGAGTTTACTCAGTGTCAGAAAATGTGAATGGATAATTTCAATGGGAATGGTGCGTCACAAAGTGTAGAGGAAAAACACAAGGATTTATGGAAGAGACAGAGAGTCATGTGACTGAGAGTAGAGAACACATTGAGGCTTGTCTGTATCCAGTGTGTACATCACATCTTGCCTACTACGATTCCTACTATGAACTGGTCAGGTTTTGAAGGCAGCACAGATGTGTCCTTCACTCCGTAATATGATTATTCCACAATCCTGTGATATGACACTCCTGTGCATTTGATTCAAAAGTTGTTGAAAATAATAAACTAGTGCAGGTGAAAGCAGTATTAAGTTTTTAAATGTCCCATTTTTGGTCTTTTACTCAGTTTCTACCAAGAAATAAGCATTGTAGTTACAAAATATTTGCTTGGTTATATCTAAAGCTCATTTGGATGTAAATGAGAATTTTAGAGAGCTGGGTCCAACTTGGGTCACTTGATTTCAAACATACATGGCTCTTTCCACACTTAACACAGATCTTATACACTGCTACCCATGAAACTCTCCGAAAGCTTTTATCTAGTGTGTGGTCACTCTTAATCTATAAGATACTGTGTTCATTGGCTATTAATAAAAACCATTAAAAACACTCACTAAACATTTATGAAGAGCACTGTGATAGGATTGAGTTCGTGGGCAGTGGAGGAGTCAGGAGTCAATGAAACAGGTTCAAGGTCAGTCTTTATTATTAAATAAAACAAAAAGTCTGCATTTCAACTTAAATCAAAAACACTTGTTCTCTGTTAACAGACACGTAGGCTCTGGTCTGTCTCTCTCTCTCCTCTGCCGCTCTGGCGAGCCTTATCAGGTCTCCCTCCACCATCACTATAATGAGAGACAGGTGTTAGAGTAATTACAGCCCAGGTGACGAGTCTTACCGCTTTCCCTCTCCTGCAGACAGACACATGACCATGCCCCCCATGCCACAAGAATGTTTTCCACAGGACAGCTAGATTTAACCTCATGCGACCCCTCGTCCACATGCGTGGACTTGTATTTTGTCTTCGCTATATGCAACGCATCATTTTAAATAATTTCAACAGATTGAATACTGTTCACAAGACTCCAGACTGTCATTTAAGGGTTAAACTTCTGATGCATCGAGTCACGTGACACAACAACATGACGTTGATTTCCATGAAGCGCTTCTACGGGCAATGACGAGTGACGGTACATTCTATCCATCGCTTTTAACTATTTTTGGCATCGCGTGGGTAACTCTGTCCACTGTGAACTGGCACCGGTCCAAAACTTTCACAGAAAAATAAATAAGGCTGGGCATAGAAATGCATCAGTTCTTCTACAATAAATTGCAAACATGTTTAGTAAGTTCTGTTCTCTGTTTTGTGTGCAGCTGTGTTGTGTTCTGTTGTTACTATCGCTGTGGAGGACCTGTTTTTAGATAAACAAGTTTTCACTTGAACACCCCAATGTCGAGGGGGCTGCGTGAATTGTTGCTCTCGTGCCCTATCATGAACACACACAGGAGATCAACGGTCAGTGAACATTTTCACTAAATAATATATTACATTTCAGTTTGTTTCTCACCAAATCTTATCGAATGCTTTCATAACAATCATGAGTCTCATGGAATAATTTATTCGACTTCTGAATTATACTTTTGTGTTCTTTTGAAGCTTGGTGAGGTGGTCACCATAAACTGCCATTGTATGACATCATTGTGCACAACATTTATTCACAATTTCTCCCTTTGTGTTCAGAAAAAGAAATTAAGTCATATAGGCTTACAACAACACAGGGATGAGTAAACTAATCCTTTAAGTATTTAAATTCTAATATACAGTTTTGGTTGATTGTATCTGTCATGTCTCCACTATTAGCTACAATAAGAAAACTTAATTCTTGTCTGCATTAGTGTGCCTGACTCATGATTCAGAGATTTACGGTGCTTTTACACTTGGTTCGATTGCTTGGAATGAACCGGAGTTCATTTCCTCCCCCTTCTCGCTGCCTGCGCTGGTCTGTGTTCACATCATATTATTTGGGTCTGAACCACAGTCCGATTACATCATCAGCGTGAGTACAAGCAGCAGCAGTTCCCTATCTGTCACTCACTCGATGTTGTGTTGATGTAGTGACACGAGGGGTCACTCTTGGGAGCCCGAGACACCTCTGGTCTTTGATAAAAGGCCAATGAAAATTGTCGAGTGGTATTTGCATGCCACTCACCCAGACATACGGGTATAAAAGGAGCTGGTATGCAACCACTCATTCAGATTTTCTCTTCGGAGCCGAACGGTCATGCTCACTGAGCTGAATTCTCATGACTGTTCATTCACTTCTGCTGGATCTGATGGCGCATTTCAGCGGCTTCTCCCTCCTCTGCACTGGTGCACTGCAGAGAATGCCCCTGGGCGCTTCAGCAGAAAAAAGAGAGAACATGACCATGGCAACGTTGCGGTCGCGGCTTGCTTTCGTAAGAAAGGGTATCCCCCCGCGGACCTCCCATTCCCCAGCATGCTCGTCTGCCCCGATTGGGCTTCCGGATGAGTCCGCCGGCTCGTCTCACAGCGAGTTCGACCTCTTGTTCGGAGCTTGCGAAGCTAATGAGCTCTCGACCACAGCATCGGAGAGCAGGCTTGTCCAGTCGGAGTCAGAAGCCTCAGCTGGGCCCCCCCATTCGGGGACGATTGCCCAGTCACAGGCTGATGCAGAGATGATGGACATGCTTTCCCGGGCGGTCCAGTGCCTTTCTTCCTGGAAGTGCACAAGGAGCTGACAAAATCGTGGGAAGCACCTTTTACTGCCCTGGACACAAGGTGGGAGGGACCCTTGGGAGGGACACCCCCCGACTAGACCTGGTGGCCCAGTCGGATAATTCCCCTTGTTTTTTAGGTAGTGGAAAAAAAGAAGGGGAAAAGAGGCCACGACTGGGTTAGCCTGTCTCTATCTTTTGGGTAGTCGACTTGTCCCTAAAGGGCCGTTCGACACTCATAACTATGTTGGGGGAGGTTATGTGTCGGTCTGGTGCGCTGGCTACGAGGCACACAGTTGTCTGCCCGTCACACACTGCCAGTTCACGTAACACAGTTCAGCCTGTTGCTGCGTTTTTCACAGGGACCCCTAGTGTCACTACATCGACACAACGTCGAGTAAGTGACAGATAGGGAACGTCATGGTTACTTGTGTAACCTCCGTTCCCTGATGGAGGGAACGAAACGTTGTGTCCCTCCTGCCACAACGCTGAACTACCCACTGAAATGGCTGGACCTTGTCTCGGCTCCTCAGCATAAAACCTGAATGAGTGGTTGCATACCAGCTTCTTTTATACCCGTATGTCCGGGGGATTGGCATGCAAATACCACTCGCCAATTTTCATTGGCCTTTTATCAAAGACCAGAGGTGTCTCGGGCTCCCAAGATTGACCCCTAGTGTCACTACATCGACAAAACGTCTCGTTCCCTCCATCAGGGAATGGAGGTTATGCAAGTAACCAGGATGTTTTACCACTGTAACTAGGTAACAACTCGAGAAGACGTCACTTTTTTTATTAGAATCAGAATGAGCTTTATTGCCAAGTATGCTTGCACACACGAGGAATTTGTCATGGTGTCAGAAGCTTCCAGTGCAAAGAGAATGCAACCATATATACATACATTCAAACATATACATTTAAACATACATATAGTGACATAAAAATAATAATAAAAAAATAAGACATAAAAAAAGAGAAATATATAATAGCACAATAATGTTGTTTAATGTAATTTTATATACAGATATACAGTTACTTCCTCAGCTGGCGAAGGAAGTACAACCTCTGCTGGGCCTTTTTCATAATGGAGTCAATGTGTGTCTCCCACTTCAGATCCTGTGAGATGGTAGTGCCCAGAAACATGAATGACTCAACTGCTGCCACAGTGCTGTTTAGAATGGTGAGGGGGGTCAGTGTTGGGGTAGTCCACTATAATCTCCACTGGTTTGAGCATGTTGAGCTCAAGGTTATTTTGACTGCACCAGACAGCCAGCTGTTCAACCTCCCTTCTGTATGCAGACTCATCGTCATCCTGGATGAGGCCGATGACATTAGCGTCGTCTGCGAACTTCAGGAGCGAAGTATTAAGTATTAAGTAAAGTATTCAAGTATGTCTCTTTTAATTTACCACAAAAAGTTGCCATGCACAGTACAACACTTGTGTTTGTCTCCTGCTGATGCACTGAATGTACAATGATGTGATGAATATTAGCGTTTGTCTGCCGCGAACCCGTGGATGCTTTGCAAGAGATGTGAAGAATGTGAGCTGCTCTTTGAAGACGGTGTATTTGGACACAAGCAGGTAGGAGAAATGCACTATACTTACCATAATAATTGTGATCGCAAGCCTGCAAAGATGTAAATTATACGTCATCACAAGCGGTTCACTTCCCTGATTGGTACGATTGTGACCATATTAGTAGTGAACCATACTGGAATTCACATGAACCGTAACCCAGACCACCTTTTCAAGCGTTCACATTATCCAAACAAAATGAACTTGTACGTTATTTGACCCCGGGTGTGCACCAAAAGTGCTAGTGTGAAAGCACCCTTAGATCACGGCCTCTGGGATTGTTTATCACTAGTTTTGTCTGTACTGAATCATTTGAAATGCCTGGTTTGTTGTTGATAATTTGATAGCTGATTCTGTATTTGTATCATTCACTGATTAGAACTGCTCATTAAATCTGCTTTTGTAAATGAACCCTGCGTCTCTGTCAGGATACATTACAACTGTTATCACATCTTTATTCTCAAAGCACAAAGCTTCCAGTGTCATTTCATTTATGTTACAGTGCATATGATCATACAGCCATGCTCTTATTCACAAAATACAATTATGAGTTTACTCATTGTTACACTGATTATTATTTTTTAGGCCGATAATCTGATGGCTAATATTATAATTCTACATTGTTTGTTGTGTGTTTACACAATCAGACATTAACTCATAATATAAATTAGAAAAAATAAATAACTCCTTGATAGTTTTAAAACACGGAATAGAAAAAGACATATATTATTAAAATATGCTTTATCTAGAAAAACACCATGGGTCTCTTAAAACCTAGTGAGCCGCCTCTAAAGGTGGCTTTTTAAGGCATCATAGGCACGAACGTTGTTTCAAAAGTTAGGTACCTTCATTATTACACTACACGATTCTAGCCCTGATTTTCCACTCGCCGACAGTTAATGGAGATCGCCGACAAAAGCCCGAAATCAGAGGCAAATCGGTGCTCGCTCCCGTGAATGACAATCGCTATGTGTGAATTTTCAAAGATGCGATCTGAGAGATGTGCCTATGCGTTGTAGATGCCCGAGAGATATTTAGCAGGTTAAATATCTAGACCTGTCTGCGACTCCATGTCCTGTCGTTTGAAATGTGTTTTGACTGGAAATGACATCAGCGACAACTAGGGTTGAGCGAGTACTCGGCTGAAACAAATATCCGGTACGGATAATGTACTTTTTACGAGTACGAGTATCATCCGAGTGAAATGTGTCAATATCCGTACTCGTGATGAAGAAAAATCCTTATTGGGCAGTACTACCAGCTGTTAGCTGTGTCTGTCCACATCGTTCTGTGATAGGCCAGCCATACACAGAGCTCCGCCTCCTCGCCTACACAGACTGCTGCAGTTCTGCTGCCGACACAGACGCAATCTCGCCATCGTCACAGGCAGCCTCTCTGTCAGCTCACGACCCTTCTCTCGTAAATTCTGCCGAGTTACTTTGAGAACTTGGCTTGAACTGGACGCGGTGCAGTCGCAAATTACAGCTCGTGACTCTCACTGCTTCTACTGGTTAATTAGAATTTCGGCTCGCTCCTACCTCGGTAAAACATCTGACTTTAAGAATACAGCCGCAAGGCTTAATGCTCTGGCCCGAGACACCTCTGGTCTTTGATAAAATAATCATAATAAATAATCATAAATATTACAAATGAAAGCTTTCAATATATATAGGCTTTATTTAGGCTTTAAATATTACTATATATATATAAATATAATAACCTACGTGTTTGACTGCACAGCACACACACACACACACACACCAAATAATTAATTAACATTGTGTTTTACTTGTAGAAATAAAAAATACCGTTCCCCCCAAAATAAAAACATTAGGCAGTGAAAAAAAAAGTGATCATTTCCATCAAATTGAATTGCCTAATCTTTAACAAGGAGGCTGCTGATGTGATTTATAATGAAAAAGTTGCTATATTTTGGTCTGTTCTCACCCAAAACTCATTAGATTGCTTCAGAAGACATGGATTAAACCACTCTAGTGTTATGGATTAATTTCATGCTGCTTTTATGTGTTTTATGAGCTTCAAAGTTTTGGTCACCATTCACTTGCATTGTATGGATCTACAGAGCTGAAATATTCTTCTAAAAATCTTCATTTGTGTTCTGCAGATAAAGGAAAGTCACACACAACTGGGATGACATGAGGGTGAGTTAATGATGAGAGAATTGAAATATTTTGGGTGAACTATCCCTTTAAGAAAACATTTAGATATAATTGTAAGCATATTGTCACTAAGGGTTTGCTTAACTTAAATAGTTCACCCAAAAATGAAAATGTTCTCATTATTTGCTCATGCCATCCCAGATGTGTATGACTTTCTTTCTTCACCAGAACACATTTGAAGAAAAATAGTAAAATAGCTCAGTAGGTCCTTATAATGCAAGTGGATGGTGATCAGACATTTGAAGCTCCACAAATCACACACAGTCAGCATAAATGTCATCCATACTCCTCTAGTTGTTAAATTAATGTCTTCTAAAGCGATACAATTGCTTTTCTTGTGAAGAGATCAATATTTAAGTACTTTTTAACTCTAAACCATCACTTTCGGTTAGCTGCCGTATACGCATTCACGAGAGCGCTGCGTACACGTCTCTCGTGTGATGAATTCGCGTTGGCATGTTACAGGCGTAATCTCAGATTTTTCTCTTGGTTGAGACATCCAGGATAAGCACATAAATGCACCATTGTGAGTAAACAAACAGATAAATACAGATCTAAACTCAAATCAACGGAGCTTCTGTACAGCGTTCCTCCTCCTCATCTGTAAACAGCGCTGCTCTTCCATGTGGGTTGCCCGTGTGTCAGTTCTCGCGTGAACATGCCAACGCGATCATGTCACATGTGCATACTGCTGATTTAAGTTTATTAAAAGTATTTAAATATTTATCTTTTCACATCAAAAGTGATCATTTCGCTTTAGAAGACATTAATTTAACAGTTGGTGTCGTATGGATGACGTTTATCATCATCCACTTGCATTATAAGAACCTACTGAGCTACAACATTTTACTATTTTTCTTCATGTGTGTTCTGCAGAAGAAAGAAAGTCTTACACACCTGGGATGGCATGAGGGTGAGTAAATGATGAGAGAATTTTCATTTTTGGGTGAACTATCCCTTTATTATTTCTCCCTCGCAATAAATTAACCATGGTTTTATTTTAGTAAAATTGTAGCAAATATGACTTTAGTAAACATGGTAAATCATATATTAATAGTTGTCAAATACCATGGTTAAACAATGGTTTCTATAGTAAAACAAGGTTTAATTTTCATAACGGTTAATTTTTTTTTTCCAGCAGTATCAATAGTTTAATTATGGGAGTAAAACCGGAGGAACCACAAAATTCAAATTTTATTACCATACTTTTCATTGTCCTGTGTTATTACCAGTGTTGTGAGGGTTACTTTTGAAATGTATTCCACTACAGATTACAGAATACATGCTGTAAAATGTAATTTGTAATGTATTCCGTTAGATTACTCAAGGTCAGTTACGTATTCTAAATACTTTGGATTACTTCTTCAGCACTGGTAGTTCCCTATCTGTCACTCACTCGACGTTGGTGTCGATGTAGTGACACTAGGGGTCACTCTTTGGAGCCCGAGACACCTCTGGTCTTTGATAAAAGGCCAATGGAAATTGGCAAGTGGTATTTGCATGCCACTCCCCCGAACATACGGGTATAAAAGGAGCTGGTATGCAACCACTCATTCAGATTTTCTCTTCGGAGCCGAACGGTCATGCTCGCTGAGCTGAATACTACTGTTCATTCACCTGCTGGATCTGACAGCGCATTTCAGCGGCTTCTCCCCTGGGCGCTTCGGCAGAAAAACTAGAGAGTATATTTTCTGAAAGAGCATTTTTCCCCTCTAAAAGAGTATATATTTCTCTAAAAGAGCGCACACACGGAACGTCTTTTTAAAGATGCTTTTCCGATTGTGTGTTATTCCTGGTTGTGCTCGTTATCTCTCGCCTTCTAACGGTCACGATCACTGTCTTTCGTGTCTGGGCACTGCTCACGCGGAGACAGCGTTCGTGGATGGTCACGTTCTCATTGCGAGAATATGTCCATGGCAATGTTGCGGTCGCGGCTCGCCTTCGTAAGAAAGCGAGCCACCCCAGAGGCTCCCGCCCCTTTTACCCACGGGTTTGAGGCCAGCGCGGCTAGCACTGGGGGCGATTTGGGGACCCCAATGGGACCGCCTCCGCCGGGTATCCGCCCGCGGACCTCCCATTCCCCAGCACGCTCGTCTGCCCCGATCGGGCTTCTGGGTGAGTCCGCCGGCTCGTCTCACGGCGAGTTCGACCTCTTATTCGGAGCCCACGAAAGTGATGAGCTCTCGAGCGCAGCATCAGAGAGCGGGCTCGTCCAGTCGGAAGCCTCAGCTGGGCTCCTCCCTTCGGGGTCGATCGCCCAGTCACAGGCTGACCCGGAGATGACGACATGCTTTCCCGGACAGCCGCGAGCATCGGTTAGAGTGGATTTCACCGCTCTTCCCTGAACCCTCGCGGCTCTGTGATTGGTTCCTGGGCTTGCGGCACCGCTCAAAGCCACGCCCCGCCCTGTTCCTTTCTTCCCTGAAGTGCATGAAGAGCTGACAAGGTTGCGGGAGGCACCTTTCACTGCCCGGTCCCGATCTTTTCAGCTTCCCCGCTCTCACTACCCTCGATGGTGGGGCGGCCAAGGGTTATTCGGCAATCCCCCGGTGGATAAAGGCGCTCGCTGTGCACCGATGCCCGCAGAGCGCCGCCACCTGGCGCGGGTGCCCAAAGCCCCCATCCAAGGCCTGTAGGTTTACGTTGTCTCTGACGGTCAAAGCCTACGGTGCCGCTGGACAAGCCGCCTCCGCCCTGCACGCCATGGCTCTCCTGCAAGTCCGCCAAGGTGCTAAAGGAACTGCACGAGGGTAGTTCCGCCCCGGGATTGATGCAGGAACTGCGCTCGGCGACCGACCTCACTCTCCGAGTGACGGAGGTCACGGCGCGGTCTCTCGGGCGGACGATGGCCACACTAGTGGTCCAGGAGCGCCACCTTTGGCTCAACCTGGTCGAGATGGGTGAGGCCGACAGGACACGATTCCTTGCTGCCCCCATTTCCCAGGCGGGCCTATTCGGCGACACCGTCGAGGACTTTGCCCAGCAGTTCTCGATGGTAGAGCAGTAGATGGATGCTAGCTGGCTTATCCTGCCCCGGCGCGGCTCAAGATCCCGCACCCCATCTACTCATCGCCGAGGGCATCCCCCTGCGGTGACTGCACCGGCTCCGCCGCAGCCCGCCCCTCCGGCCCGGCCCCGGCGTGGAGCCCACCGCAGGAAGCCGATGCCACCCGTCTCACAGCCGGCACCGAAGAACCCACGGAGGTCTTCGAAGCGCCCCTGAGACGGGCGACCCAGGGACAACAAAACCCGCTGCTCTGGAGCTGGTAAGCAGATCTTCATCTTTTTGTTACCTTTTGCATTTAATTGCGCTGCATGCCCAAGTGGCTGCAGTACTCAAGAGCTCAGCAAGAGTGGTTTCCTTGTTCCCTGGGTCACATATCCGGTGTGTACGGCTGGCATCACGACCACCGTCCACCACTCCATTTGGCTGGTTGGCGCTCCAGCGGCGGTCACTCGCCCTGAGCGCCCAGCTGTGGCACAAATCCGCCCCCGATGTGACAGTCTCCACGGGTCACGAGGACAGGCCTCTTCCTCCCCCGTCCCAGGCTGTTCCGGGGGTGGTCACAAGGAGCCAGGTAAGTGCTTCGATGTCCTCGGACTCAGCACGGCCACGATGTGGTGTGGCACCCCGAGCTCCGCCCCGCCGCGAGGCCCCATCTGCCGGTACATCCGATGACGTTGTCCCTTTGGTCCCCCTTGCGCAGAACTTGGACGCATGGCTTGCGCTTTCCAGTCCGTCACGAGGGCTGGTCCGGACTGTTCGACTCGGCTGCACGATTCACTTCGCCGGGCATCCGCCCAGGTCCAGCGGTGTCCACTTCACCTTGGTGAAAGTCGGAAACGCTGCTACCTTGCGCGGAGATCGCTACCCTCCTACGGAAGGATGCGATAGAACCTGTCCTTCCAGCCGAGATGAAGAAGGGGTTTTACAGCCCCTACTTCATTGTACCGAAAAGAGGCGGTGGATTGCGGCCAATCTTGGACCTGCGAGTACTGAACCGGGCCTTACACAGACTCCCGTTCAAGATGATGACGCAAAGACGCATTCTAGCGAGCGTCCGGCATCAAGATTGGTTCGCGGCAGTAGACCCGAAGGATGCGTACTTTCACGTCTCGATCCTTCCTCGACACAGACCCTTCCTGCGGTTTGCGTTCGAGGGTCAGGCGTATCGGTACAAAGTCCTCCCTTTCGGCCTGTCCCTGTCTCCTCGCGTCTTTACGAAGATCGCAGAGGCTGCCCTTGCCCCGTTAAGGGAGGTGGGCATTCGCATTCTCAACTATCTCGACGACTGGCTAATGTTAGCTCACTCTCGAGATGTGTTATGTGCACACAGGGACCTGGTGCTCTCACACTTCAGCCGACTAGGGCTTCGGGTCAGCTGGGAAAAGAGCAAGCTCCTCCCGGTTCAGAGCATCTCTTTTCTCGGTTTGGAGTTGGACTCAGTCTCCTTGACGGCGCACCTTACTAACGAGTGCGCCCAGTCAGTGCTGGCCTGTTTGAAGGTGTTCAAACAGAAAACAGTGGTTCCACTGAAACTTTTTCAGAGGCTCCTGGGGCATATGGCATCCTCGGCGGTGGCCACCCCGCTCGGGTTGGTGCATATGAGGCCGCTTCAGCACTGGCTCCAGACTCGAGTCCCGAGACGGGCATGGCGCCACGGGACACACCGCGTGGCCATTACTTCGGTCTGTCACCGTCTTTTCAGCCCTTGGACCGACCTCTCGGTTCTACGAGCAGGTGTTCCCCTAGAACTGGTCTCCAGGCACGTCGTGGTCATGACAGATGCCTCCAAAACAGGCTGGGGCGCTGTTGGCAACGGGCATGCAGCCACCGGCCTCTAGACGGGTCTGCGGCTGCGTTGGCACATCAACTGCCTCGAGTTACTGGCAATTCTGCTCGCCCTGCGGAGGTTCCGTCCGTTGATCCAGGGCAAGCACGTGCTAGTTCGGACAGACAGCACGGCAGCAGTAGCATATGTCAACCGCCAAGGCGGTCTGCACTCCTGCTGTATGTCACAACTCGCCCGCCGTCTCCTCCAACGGAGTTAGCAGCACCAAGTCGCTGCAAGCCACTCACATCCCGGGCAACCTCAACACTTTGGCGGACGCGCTGTAACAACAGGTTACCCTCAAGGGAGAGTGGAGACTCCACCTTCAGGTGGTCCAGCTGATTTGGAGTCGATTCGGTCAGGCACAGGTGCACCTGTTCGCCTCCCAAGAATCCTCCCACTGCCCGCTCTGGTACGCCCTCACTGAGGCCTTCCTCGGCATAGACGCGCTGGCACACAGCTGGTCCCCTGGCATTCGCAAATATGCATTTTCTCCCAGTGAGCCTGCTCGCACAGACCCTGTGCAAGGTCAGGGAGGACGAGGAGAAGGTCATCCTGGTAAGCACCCTACTGGCCCGCCCAGATGTGGTGCTCGGACCTCACGCTCCTCGTGACAGCTCCCCCTGGGCAAATTCCCCTGAGGAAGGACTTTCTTTCTCAGGGAAGGGGCACCATCCGGCACCCACGCCCAGACCTCTGGAATCTCCATATCTGGCCCCTGGACGGGACGTGGAAGATCTAAGCTGTCTCCCACCTGCGGTGGTAGACACGTTCACTCAGGCTAGGGCTCCCTCTACGAGGCGCCTGTATGCCTTTAAGTGGCGTCTGTTCGCTAAGTGGTGTTCTTCAAATCAGGAAGACCCCAGAGGTGCGCAGTCAGATCAGTGCTTTCCTTCCTGCAAGAGAGGTTGGAAGGGAGGCTATCCCCTTCCACCTTGAAGGTGTACGTTGCTGCCATAGCAGCACACCATGACGCAGTCGACGGTAAGTCCTTAGGGAAACATGATCTGATCATCAGGTTCCTAAGAGGTGCCAGGAGGCTGAATCCCTCCAGGCCGCGCCTTGTTCCCTCATCGGACCTCTGTAGTTTTTCAGGGTCTACAGAGAGCCCCCTTTGAGCTTTGCAGTCAGCCGGGCTTAAGGCACTCTCCTTGAAGACTGCCTTCCTGACTGCGCTCACTTCCATCAAGAGGGTAGGTGATCTGCAAGCGTTCTCTGTCAGCGAAACGTGCCTGGAGTTCGGTCCGGGCTATTCTCACATGATCCTGAGACCCCTGACCGGGCTATGTGCCCAAGGTTCCCACCACTCCTTTTAGGGACCAGGTGGTGAACCTGCAAGCGCTGCCCCAGGAGGAGGCAGACCCAGCCCTGTCGTTGCTGTGTCCGGTGCGTGCTTTACGCATCTATTTGGATCGCACGCAGAGCTTTAGAATCTCTGAGCAGCTCTTTGTCTGCTTTGGTGCACAGCGGAAAGGAAGCGCTGTCTCCAAGCAGAGGATCGCCCACTGGCTCATTGACGCCATAACTATGGCATGTCTCGCCCAAAACATGCCACCCCCAGTAGGGCTATGAGCCCATTCTACCCGTGGTGTAGCGGCTTCTTGGGACCTGGCCAGAGGTGCCTCTCTAACAGACATTTGCAGAGCAGCGGGCTGGGCAACACCCAACACCTTTGTAAGGTTCTACAACCTCCGGGTGGAACCGGTTTCATCCCAGGTAGTGGCACGCAACACAAGCGGATAAGCCCGTGATAGCCGGCCGGGTGTATCGCTTGCACATAGCGCCTTCCACCTCCTTTTGAGCTGAAGATGTGCGCTGTTAATTCCCAGTAGTGTTCACAAAAGTTGTTCCCTGGTTGACTTCCTCCGAGCCCTGTGGCAGTCGAGTTTTCGGAGAGACTCGCTGCCAGCCCAGTACATGCGCTAACTAAGAGCCCGGTTCTGGGGTAGGTGCTCCGCATGTGGCGGTTCCCTGTAAGGCTAACCCCATGCGATCTATATCTTCTGCTAGTTCATTTCCCTGCTGGCAAACTGCGTCTTCCTTGGGCAGAGCCCCTCAGTCTCCATGTTGTAGTAACTCCTCCCCCATTGGGCAGGATCTACCTTGAAGGCTCTCCACATGGTTGGAAAGACCATGTGATGTATTCTTCCACTTAAATATCCCCCCCCTCTCTTGGGGCGAGGTGTGGTCTCCGCGGTGTCCTCCCCTTGGGAGGGACACCCCCCAACTAGACCTGGTGGCCCAGTCAGATAATCCCCCTTCTTTTTTAGGGAGTGGAAAAAGAGAAGGGGAAAGAGGCCACGACTGCGTTAAGCCTGTCTCTATCTCTGGGTAGTCGACTTGTCCCCAAAAAGGGCCGTTCGACACTCATAACTGTGTTGGGGGAGGTTACGTGTCGACCTGGTGCGCTGGCTATGAGGCACACAGCAAGTCTGCCCACCACACACCGCCAGTTCACGTAACACAGTTCAGCCTTGTGGCGTTTTGTATAGGGACCCCTAGTGTCACTACATCGACACCAACGTCGAGTGAGTGACAGACAGGGAACGTCATGGTTACTGGTGTAACCTCCGTTCCCTGATGGAGGGAACGAGACGTTGGTTCCTCCTGCCACAACGCTGAACTACCCGCTGAAATGGCCAGACCTTATATCGGCTCCTCAGCGTAAAACCTGAATGAGTGGTTGCATACCAGCTCCTTTTATACCCGTATGTTCGGGGGAGTGGCATGCAAATACCACTTGCCAATTTTCATTGGCCTTTTATCAAAGACCAGAGGTGTCTCGGGCTCCCAAGAGTGACCCCTAGTGTCACTACATCGACACCAACGTCTCGTTCCCTCCATCAGGGAACGGAGGTTACACCAGTAACCATGACGATTTTTTTCACTTGTTTTGACTATAAAAACTCTACCAGTACAGTAAGACAAAATACACATGTTAAAAATACATTCTCTGAAAAACATAAATATCTTATGCAGTGTTGTTTCTAAAACAAGATCAATCTAATTGATCTTGTTTTAAGGATTTTTAGATATTTTTACAGGAAAACAATACAAAAAATTATTATCAAGAATATGATTTTTGCCCTAATATCAAAGGTCTTACTAGAAAAAAAGAAATTATGATCTAACGTGAATTTTCTTGATATAAATATATGATCGTGTCTGGTAACATGTGCATGTAAAATGGCTAGAAATAGCATTTTATCTTAGTGTAAAGCTGACAATTTACACAAGGTTTATTTCTATTTCTTCTGCTCCAAACTTACTTCAAATTTACTTCTCTGTCTGCTCGTATGAATGTAACACATCATAAGAAAGTGTTTCACCGCTGTTCAAATGCACTTTGGATCGCATCATTTATATGTATAAATGTTTTCCATCTGAAAGGACTAAATATTAAATGAAACAAATGACAATAAAATGCAAAGTAATCTCTTCAGTAATCAAAATACTTTTTGAATGTAACTGTATTCTAATTACCAATGATTTAAATTGTAACTGTAGTGGAATACAGTTACTTATATTTTGTATTTTAAATACGTAATCCCGTTACATGTATTCTGTTACTCCACAACCCTGGTTATTACAATGGTTTCACTACAGTTAAAATATGGTTACTAAAACCATAGTATGTTTTGTGGTTATGCTTTAACTACAAATACCACTGTTCAACTATGGTTACTGTATTAAAACCACATTTTGTTTTTTGTTTTTCTCTTGGAATGCAAAATATTTCAGGGGGGGAAAAATCCTCCCTCTCGGTCATCTTAAGGGGCTCCGTATGTTTCAAACCTGTATGTTATTATTTTGTGAAACACAAAAGAAGATATTGCAATATTGAATTTCAGTCAGTCACTCACTTAAATAGAAAAGAAAGATGCAATGAAAGAAAATGGTGACTGAGAATGCCAGTCCCTAATAATAATCTCTTTTTGTGTTTCACAGAATTAAAATGTCTAAGGTTCAGAACAACAGGGTGTATGTATGATGACAGCATTTTAATTTTATGGATGAACTAACTTTTAAAATTGACACTACCTTTAAATTAGCCTGTAATTTGTTATTATACTTTCATTTGTGAATGCAACAGCGTGAAGGCATTTTTTCTATTATTGGCTGTTAAGTATTAAGATTTATATACTGTAGAAAAAGTCCAAAGAATGATGTATTTGTATATGTATATTTTGTATAAATAAAACAATGAGTATCTGAATGTGCGGTGTGTTTAATAAAGAGTAAATATATAGGCTGATTTATTCATTTTTAAGTATTTGGGATTTAAAAAATGAAAGTAGATAATATGTTGACTGTATAACGTTGTTTCAACATAAGGTAAGCAAACCAAATAGATCAAATATACATTTAAGCTGTGTTGATTCCACGACGTCGTTTCACCCAACTGAAATCAACATTGTTTCAATATCAGGTAAACAAACCAATTAGACCGATTTTATGTTAGTTTTCAATGGCATGAATGATGTAGATTCAACGTGACTTCGATGAGCACAAAGATGCGGAATCAACGTCAGAGAACAACGTCGTTTCGATGCCACGAGAGACATCGATTCTACACTGATTCTATTTCGGTTTGCTATCTGGGTTAATCGTGACGTACTCGTTATTGCGACTTCAGAAATGGGAAGTAGGATAATCACTTCACGATCGCACACAGTGGATTACTACCACACTACAGCTGAGGAATAGAGTTAAACTAACAGCTTCAGCATTACTGTTCATCACTGCGACAGGTGCAGGTTATCAAACACGCTCAGTTTCTCTCTTTCTCTCATACACACACACACATCCTTGTTACTCCTATAATTTGTTAGAAACAGCCCAAGCTGTTGTTACTAGTTCTAAAGTGATGCTTTTGAATTTGTGATGGAGGCTTGGGCGGATCTTTCGACCTAGTAATGGCAGATCCTTATCTGTGGGGTAAAAAAGTAGTTTCACACACAAGAGGGTTTTTTGGGATGCTTCTTTGTTTTTCCTTAATTATTTATTTACTTGTCTGTTGAACTGTTGTATAAAACCAATATCACACTCGCAATTGTGCTGTTTTGTCTGTATACAAGGTTGGGAGGGTTACTTTTAAAATGTAATTCGTTACAAACACTGATTGCTTAGTAAAAATGTAATCACTGCCGTGCACTGAACAAGCACTACATGGACGCCTTTAACGGTTGTGCACTGTCACCATATCAGCAACCGTGTCTCCAGCTGAAAGAGTTTCAACCCGCTCCTCCCGCTGGGCCCCAGGGGAGTTGTAGGCCCTTGGGCTTCAGCCAGTATAAGCCTGTGCGTTAATGCACCCCTGACTGTTTGATGTGCAAAGAGTTGTTTCTCTCCAGCGCTTCACTTACAATTTACTGTTATTTTCTGTTTTATAATGTAAACATGTTATGAATTCAAAATCAGCCATGTATTTCGCAAAACTATTTGTTTTTACCACACGCGAGTCTCCGTTAAACTCTAATGAGCAAGCGAGCATGCGCATCTGCGTCAATCAAACCGATCGCAATGGAGAAAAGGAGTGTCATCATTTTGTTTAAACTCGTGCAAAATCATACCACGATTTCAGTTTCAATGTAATCAATTCTGCAGCTTTCATGGATATCAGACTGATGTCTCAGCAGTCAAGGTGTGCCGGTTTTTAAAGTGTTTTCTCCTGCCCATGTAATACAGTGAGTCTTTTCAGCATGTGAGTGAATTTGCACTCATGATTGTACATATTAAACTGTATGTAATGCTGAATATAATGTATAATAATGCTAAGGGTGCTGATATTTGAAAGTCCTCCTGATAATGCCACATGTAATGTCTGATTTTACTAGTAAATTTATACTATGGCAGACATTATTTTACTGGATAAACATAAACAGTTTTTTGAAAAGAATAGTTTAGAAATATGTAATCAGTGAAAATACAATTTTAAAAACTATAATATTAAAATAATACTTAAATGTATGTAATCATATGTATCTAACAGAATTATGTATTTTTCAGCTGGGCAGAATTTTTGTCCCACTCCACACCCTATGGATCATTTTACTCTTTAATGATGAGCACTTTTTGTTAAGTGTTACAAGTAAAGTAACTGTTTCGCATATGTCCTGAAAGTAATAATAATAATACATTTAAACAGGCTTTGTTGAAAGTTTTGTGAGAGTCTAGAATCATTAATTCAGTAATGTAAATCAAACCAAATCCTTATGTCTTTTTTCCTATCAGGTTTTTGAAAAATAATATTGTAATAAAATACAGGAAATATATTTATTTTTTAACCCGATTAATCGATTAATGGTAGAAATAATCGAAGATTAATCGATTATCAAAATAATTGTTAGTTGCAGCCCTAAATCAGATTACTTTTGAGTACCTCAAGAACGCATTTGTGAATAAAGTCAAGAGAAAAGCCATATGTTCATGATGACTATTAATCACACCTTCTGAATGTAAACAAACTGTTTGAATAATGTAATGAGTGATGTAGCTATTATTATATATAAGAAAAAAACATGAAAAAGAGGGACATAGGAAAACAGAATATGTTCAGTGTAGAATAACTCTATATTTATATTCTATATTCTAATAGTTTATTTTCTCATCAAGCAAATACAGTTAGAACAGATGCACTGAATTATATCTTGATTAACATTAAACAATCTGACAGGATATACCTCAAGTTCAATTCTGCCATGCATTGAAGTTAGCATGTAGACTAATTGGCACTGACCATTCATGAACTTCTGACTGCAATAGGTAGATCACATGCTATCTTCATCATCATCATCATCATCATCATCATCATCATTATTATTAACGCCTCCAGAGTCATCTTGTTTTAAAGAATAGATCAAAATAGATTTAAACCTTTTTAGTGTGTCTTGATTTACTTATTTCTACTTTCTGTGAGTTTTAAAATGTTACATTTGCCAGTATTTCTCCCTCACCCATACTTTTGAACTGTTCTTAACAATCATTTATAATACGTATCAAAATCACATATATTATCCATTGCACTTTTCCCCTAAGAACTTAATAATATTTTCAATTCATTTGGTATTCATGTGTACAATGAAATTCTGTCCCAATAACTGTTGTCATTACAACTGCTGAACTTTTACTGCTGCACTATTGAAAGTATCCTAACAAACTCCATCACAGTGTGGTATGGCAACTGCCCTGTCTCAGACCAGAAGGCCCTTCAGCGGGTGGTGAAAACTGCCCAATACATCACTGGTGTTCAGCTACCATCCATCAAAGACATTCGCCTCAAACGCTGCCTAAGGAGGGTGTGAAGCATTATCAAAGACACCTCTCACCCCGACCATGGTCTGTTTACTCCTCTCCCATCTGGGAGACGCTATAGGAGACTTCACTGTCGCACCAGCAGACTCAGGAACAGTTTCTTTCCCTCAGCTGTCTGCCTACTGAACTCTAAACTCAGGCGCTGAACACTACATCCCACTCGGACTACATATTATTCTTTTTTTGCACATTCCCTTGCACATTTCTTTGCACATAATTTCTACCTCTTGATGCCGCTTGCACTGTTATGGTCACTGGCCATATATTTATATTTACATATTTATACTTCATTCTGTACAATGCACCTTCAGTTTTTATACTTCTTCATTAGCACCTTGTACTGTATTCATAGACATTTGCATTGAGCTGGTCTCTGCTTCTCTACCTCATAACTTTGCACTCCATAAAAATCTTTATGGTATATACACATATATTTATATATACTTATTGCTATTTGCACTTCTGGTTAGATGCTAACTGCATTTCATTGGCTCTGTACCTGTACTCTGCACAATGACAATAAAGTTTAATCTAATCTAATCTAATCTAAATGAATTTATTTCAGAGAACAATTTAGAGTTTCAACTGAAGTTAAGATGGAAATGAGAAGTCACACTAAACGTTCGACAGTAGGCGTCTCGTGTACCGGAAGACAGGCCGTTCGCCGGGGGGGATTGGTTGTTTCTCCACTTCATATTTAAAATTGTAATCCTGTTAGTAATCCTAATTTTTACCAAATGTAACTGTAATCTGAATACGTTGAGTTTGTATGTAACTGTAACGGATTACAGTTACACATTTGTTTGTATCCTGATTACGTAACGCCATTACAAGTATTCTGTTACTCCCCAAGCCTGATTAGATATTACAATAAAATAAGATATTAAAGTAGGAAGGCAGTGTATTATTGAATGCTTTTCTCAGCTGATCATTAGGGCTAGTACGTTAAAATCCCATTTACTGTTCCACATTTAATTTCATTTCATTACTTCACTCATTTCATCCTTTGTTGTATGTCAGCCCCTCTGCAATGTTTATGAAGAATAATCAAATATGATAATAAAAAAATTATAAAACATTTGAACAAAAAATAGAACCTAAAATTAACCATTAAGTTCTTTTAAGGTTGTCCCACAAAAACCTCCCTGCAACATTCTGGTAATGTTAGTTTATGATTTTAAAACTACAACCTAAAAATACCACAGACATGAATAACCAATAACTTACGTCAGTTGTGTCAAACATTATCTTCCAGAAAATAACTTTTCACACGTTTATCACTTCCATTTATCACAATGTAAGACCATTTTCTTTTTAGTGTGTCCTAGGATAATCCACACGCCAATGTGCATTCACAAGAACTCATCAACCAAACATGTCTGATGACAGCATCAACTTTATATTTATATCAACTAACATATTTTATAGACATTGCATGTTTTTAAAGAGACCTAACAATTATGCTCACTTTCTTTCTCAAGTTGTTTTCCAGAGTTTGAATATTGACTGGAGTGATTTGATTTGTAAAACATTTGAAACGGCAGTTTGTCAGTTATTTATAACTTTTAAAGTTGCTGTAAATGATTAAGGACAGAAAATGTTTCTATTAGCTGTAATATATCACTGAAATAGGTGCCAGGAAATATCACAGCTGTCTCTGTAACAGCTCTAGGCTGGGTAAACTGGTCTTCAATAATGTGCATTATCATAGTATATCAAAATGGCCATTAAATTATTTCAATTAATTATTTTTGCTTGTATGTTTGAATTGAAATAGCACATAAAATTCGAAACATGCAAAAATCTTTTATCAGCTTTGTTTGCGTATTTAAACGGAGGATCTGATCATCACAGGCCAGTGTGAATGCCCCGCCCGAACTGCCTTTCACTGTAATCAGTTCCTCTGAGGATGAAGCAGTTTTATTACCAATAAAATAAGAGTGTTTATATGGGTCAGAGTATCATTAAGTCCAAAGGTTTTTTAGAAAATCCAACCTGACATAACCATGACTGACTTATTATTTCTCTCTCTCCGTTCATAAGGACAATTTTCTGAATGTCTGGACTATAAAGGAATCAACAATCAGTATAGAACAAAGGGAAACACTTTCAAAAGGATTCTTGTGATGTTTGTTTCAGAGTCGACAGCAGATCTTTGGTGATTCTGATGGTTATTCATTATTGAAAGCAACATTCAGAAAGTGAAAGTTCAGATCGTTGTAGCTTTTATAAACAGTGAAAATGGATTCACTATCTGTGGAAGAACTTTCTTGTCCCGTGTGCTTTGAAATCTACAAGAATCCTGTTGTTCTGTCGTGTAGTCACAGTGTGTGTAAAGAGTGTCTTCAACAGTTCTGGAAAACCAAGAGAACTCAGGAGTGTCCTGTCTGCAGGAGAAGATCTTCAAGAGATGAACCTCCTCGTAATCTGGTGTTGAAGAACTTATGTGAGTTGTTTGTGAAGGAGAGAAATGAGAAGGAGATCTGCAGTTTACACAGTGAGAAACTCAAACTCTTCTGTCTGGACGATAAACAGCCGGTGTGTTTCGTGTGCAGAGATTCAGAGAAACACGTCAATCATAAATTCAGACCCATCAGTGAAGTTGTTCCATCTTACAAGGTACGGCAAACTTCTCTTGAGTCATATTAAGGAAAAACAAATAGCTTTAAACAATATTCATCATACTATGTATTACATACAGGAACATATTACAGTATTTTCACTTTGTTAAATTGCAGGAGGAACTCAATACAGCACTGAAGTCTTTACAAGAGAAACTCAAACACACAGAAAACATTAAAGGAGAGTTTGATAAATCAGTTAAACACATCAAGGTGAGGATACAGAATCAACAGTCAAACACATTTGGTGATAAATGATGTGATGTGTGTGAATGCAGAGCTGATTGAAGTGAATTTGATGTGATTTCAGACTCAAGCTGAGCACACAGAGCGTCAGATTAAAGAGGAGTTTAAGAAGCTTCATGAGTTTCTCCGAGATGAAGAAGAAGCTACAATCACTGAACTGAGAGCGGAAGAGGAGCAGAAGAGTCAGATGATGAAGAAGAAGCTTGAGGAGATGAACACACACATCTCAGCTCTTTCACACACAATCAAAGACATGGAGGAAATGATGAAAGCCAATGACGATGTCTCATTTCTAAAGGTGACAGTCAAACTCTCATCATTGATTTCTGCTCTTATTGATCATTTGAGGAGATCATCAAGTGTTTTTTTGTCTTTTGCAGAACTTTAATGTGACAATGGAAAGGTAAGTGTCTCCTCTCTATGGTTGTGAAGTCAAAGTCACTGCAGTACTGACTCCTGAATGTTCTTCCAGAGTCCAGAGCTCACAGCCGGATCCACAGATGACTTCTGGAGCTTTCATTAATGTGCCACATTACTTGGGCAACCTGACATTCAGAGTCTGGAAGAAGATGCAAGACATTGTCCACAAGAGTGAGTCCACCAAACATCTCTGCTGTTACACTTTATGTGTGAGATTTTAATATTTACACACACACACACACACACACACACACACACACACACACACACACACACACACACAAGTTGGTGGTACATTAAAAACATTATAATACAGTACAGTGATGTGCACAGACCTTAGCAGGGACAGGGGCTGAATGAAATGGGAGAGTGCGAAAAGAAATCGTTCCGGGACTTGAAATAGATGAGCGGATGGGGGGCAGTGGTTCATAAAGGCACCTCTGCTTAAATCTCCCCTCGACCAAAAGGTCACCTTTAGATGTGTGATGAAAAAGGGAGAAGGGGCTTGCAACCCTGTAGCCCCTGTTCTGTGCATGTAAGTGATACTGTAGGGGACTACAGTTATACCCGTTAGAAACCAGTATGAACAATGAAGACCAGGAGTCAAAGATGAGTTTCAGTAAGTTGAGAGAGAGTTTACTGAAGACAAAGTTCATCTTGGTTACTGTCGTAACCTCCGTTCCCTGATGGAGGGAACGAGACATTGTGTCAATGTAGTGACACTAGGGGTCGCTCTTGAGAGCCCTGAACAAAAGAAAAGGCCAAATGAGAATTGGCGAGTGGAAATTGCATGCCCCTCGCCCAGGCATACGGGTATAAAAGGAGAAGGAATGCCCACTCTCATTCAGGTTTTGCACCTCTGAGGAACCTGATGATCAGGTCGTGCTTCCCCAGGGACTTACCATCCACTGTGTTGTGGTGGGCTGCTATAGCGGCTACATATACCTTCAAGGTGGAGGGGGACAGCCCCTCCTCCAGCCTCTCCTGCAGGAAGGAAAGCACTGACCCAACTGCGCATCTCTGGGGGTCTTCGGCTCAGGAAGAACACCAATTCGCGAACAAGTGCCACTTCAGGGCATAAAGCTACCTCGTAGAGGGAGCTCTGGCCTGAGTGATCATGTCTACCACTGCTGGTGGTAGGCCACATAGGTCTTCCGCGTCCCGTCCAAGGGCCAGACGTGAAGGTTCCAAAGGTCTGGGCGCGGGTGCCAGATGGGTCCCCGTCAGGGAATACCAGAGCGGGCAGTGGGAGGATTCCCGGGAAGCGCACAGGTCTATCTGTGCTTTTCTGAATCGACTCCAAATCAGCTGGATCACCTGGGGGTGGAGTCTTCACTCTCTGCTGAGCGTTGCTTCCCGCGACAGCGTGTCTGCTGTAGCGTTAAGGCTGTCTGGGATGTGAGTGGCCCGCAGCGACCTCAGCCACCACTAACTCCAAAGGAGGATGTCGAGTTGCGACACGCGAGGAGAGCGTACGGCGCCTTGGCGATTTATGTACACTACTGTCATTGTGTTGTCCGACTGGACCAACACATGCTTGCGGATCAATGACAATAGCCTCTGCAAGGCGAGCAGTTCAGCCAGAAACTCTAGGCAGTTGATGTGCCAACCCAGTCGCAGTCCTGTCCAGGAACCAGCGGCTGCATGCCCGTCGCACACGGTGCCCCAGCCCAACTTGGAGGCATCTGTGGTAACCACGATGCGTCTGGACACCTGATGTTGGGGAACTCCTGCCCGCAAAAACATGAGGTCTGTCCAAGGGCTGAATAAGTGGCGGCAGAGCGGCGTGACAGCTACGCGATGTGTGCCGCGGCGCCATGCCCATCTCGGGACTCGAGTCTGAAGCCAATGCTGAAGCGGTCTCATATGCATCAACCCGAGCAGCGTGACCGCCGCCAAGGAAGCCATATGCCCCAGGAGCCTCTGAAAGTGTTTCAGTGGAACAGCTGTCCTCCGCCTGAATGACTTCAGGCAGTTCAGCACCGACTGCATATGCTCGCTTGTGAGGCGTGCTATCATTGTGACCGAGTCTAACTCCATGCCGAGAAAAGAGATGCTCTGAACTGGGGAGAGCTTTCTCTTTTGACCTGAAGCCCTAGATGGCTGAGGTGCCTGAGCACCAGGTCCCTGTGTGCACACAGCAACTCTCGAGAGTGTGCTAGAATCAGCCAGTCATCGAGGTAGTTGAGTATATGGACATCCACTTCCCTTAATGGGGCAAGAGCTGCCTCTGCGACTTTCATGAAGATGCAAGGGGACAGGGAGAGGCCGAAGGGGAGGACCTTGTAATGATATGCCCGGCCTTCGAAAGCAAACCGTAGGAAGGGTCTGTGTTGAGGTAAAACCGAGACGTGAAAGTACGCATCCTTCAGGTCTACCGCCGCGAACCAATCTTGATGCCAGACGCACGTCAAAATGTGTTTCTGCATTAGCGTCATGAACGGGAGTCTGTGTAAGGCCCGGTTCAGAACTCGCAGGTCCAAGATTGGCCGCAACCCACCACCTTTCTTTGATACGATGAAGTGAGGGCTGTAGAACCTTTCCCCCATTTCGGCTGGAGGGACAGGCTCATTCGCACCCTTGCGAAGAAGGGTCGCGATCTCTGCATGCAGGGTGGCGGCGTTCTTGCCCTGCACTGAAGTGAAGCGGATGCTGCTGAACCGGGGCGGGTGCCTGGTGAGCTGAATCACGTAGCACTCACACAAACTCACATTCATGTCATGAAGTTTCAGGCTGAAAACTTAAATTAAAGTTTATGTAAATCAGTGTTAAAAATTCAAAAGGGTCAAATTGACCCATAAGACCAATTTTAAGATTGTGTTGGTTTGTTCTGTGTGGACATACAATATTCTTTTTATTTGCTCAGGTGTTAAAAATGGTCTTAAAACGTCTTAAATTGGATTTTTATAATTCTGCATCAACCCTGTTCAGTCACATGACTCTTAAAACTCCAATCAATCTCTGCAATGACATCATTAGACAGAACAAAACATAAACCAAACGTCTCACAAACGCTGTTTTTCCGTTCAACAAATTCAAAATATTGTCTATTTTCTCCTTGTTCATTGTTGCACACTTCAACTGTCACAGAAACGTGAACAGATGCACATATGAACATATGAATTCACATTTTAACTGTTTTACACATAAATAATATTTTTAGAAATATTTGTAACTCAAGAAATGTACTTAAAAGTAATTACTTTTATTTAAAGTCAGTAACTGTAATCTGATTACAAGAATTTAAAATGTAATAAATTACACTACTCGGAAAGTAACTAATTACTTTGTAATCCAATTACACCCAACACTGAATATGATAAGAATGCATTTGTGTCAGTAAATACATGTGGTATATTAATGACCTAAAACTGAAACACAGTAGAATTTGTGCTTAATTTAATCATTATATGATTGATGGTTTAATTATAACTCACATGCATATTCATTCTCTGGGAGTCGGGATAAATGAGTAAACACTGTTTCTGCATTATTCCTGACATTCATCAGACTCTCAGTCACCCCTCAGAGGTCAAATACACACATGACCTGTAACATTCAGAATTATAACCTGAATAAATGCACATGATTAAAAAGACTTTGATTACCTTTTGATTATATTGTTAGTGAATGTGTTCAACTCATCAATAGACCGAAGAGACAGAAGTAAACACACCCCTTCAATACAGGACACTATACACACTTATAAATGATACAGAGATCAACAAGACCTGCTGAAATTAACATGATCATCATACTGAATATTTAAAGTTACTGTTGTACAGTGTATTTACAGCATATAACATTTCTATTTCATTTATTATTTTAGTATCCCAATATATCACTTTCTTTTGACATGGGACACACATTTCCAATTTCTACAGCACATACTGTATTTAATTCTTGTATTGATGTGATTCAATGTTTCTGATAATAATGTGTAACTAAAAACAACACTGACGATAATCACAGAAAATATCTGATAGTGTTTCATCAATATGACACGTGTTCATAATTCATAATAATCTGTATATGATTCACTCTTGATGATTATATGAACATGAGAATAAAAGCATCTGTTGATTGTTTTCTCTCATCAGCTCCTGTGATTCTGGATCCAAACACTGCACATCCACTTCTGATCCTGTCTGATGATCTGACCAGTGTGAGATTCAGCGAGAACAGACAAACATTACCTGATAATCCAGAGAGATTTAACTGTTATTCGTGTGTTCTGGGTTCAGAGGGTTTTAACTCAGGAACACACTGCTGGGATGTGGAGGTTAAAGACAATAAAAACTGGATTCTTGGAGTAACTACAGCATCAAACCAGAGGAAGGGATATGTTTTCTTTAACACTGATGTCTGGAGTGTGGGGTATAATCTTGGATTGTTCTCACGGTTTTCCTCCACTGTGTTTCTTGTCACACATAATCTTGAGCGTGTGAGAGTTCATCTGGATTATGACGGAGGAAAAGTGTCATTCTCTGATCCTGTAACTAACACACATCTACACACATTCACACACACATTTACACACACACTCTTGCCATATTTGTGGAGTAATGATGTCACATCCCCTCTGAGGATTTTACCAGTAAAATGTTTGTAACAACAGAAAATCACAGTAATATCTGCATCTTTTTTTCTTTGAGATATTTCATATTAAATATATAAATCATAACCCAACATAGACTAAACAACTAACATTTAATCAAATAAGATTGAGTATTACCATCCCACACGACTTCTTAACCAGCTCTTTCATAGTTCATAGAAATCTGTTCAATTTGATCATACTGTAAAAACACTTCATTTCAACATTTACTCTCCCCATCCAGTCTGTTTGTTTGTTTTGTTTTGATCTGTATTGTTAAATAACAACAGAAGGTCACATGATGACTTAAAGTTCATCAAGAGTGAATCATCCAGGAGAAATAATTAATACACATGTAGAGACACGAACACAAAACACCATCAGAGTAACACATGTGATACTAAAATAATGCAATAAACATCCAAATATAACACAGAACTCCCCAAAGTACATAACTGATATTAAAGAATAAGAAGAAACATCTCTATTTCCATAGAATATAATGAGATGTGAAGGGTCACGCAGGGAATTCTGGGAACGCCCAATTATTGTTTTTCACCGTAATTTTAACAATAGTTTAGTGTAAAACTACATGTATTCTCTTGTTAGATATAATATACATTTTTAACATTAATTATACAGTGAAATCATAATTTTACATCTAAAATAAATACAATATTTGACTGTCAATTTTTACTTTTTTATATATGTTAAGGAAACTTCCTGTTATAATATCTTGTGTCGCAAATATAGCGTCAAATTAAGAAAAGTTCAAAACAACTTTATAAATAAAATTTGTTGTCAATGAGAAATATTTGCTGAAAATGTTAAATTTGCTGTGAATAAATGTATTTTTAGGGGAATTTACAATTTTATTAAAAATGTGAAATTAATGTTTAATTTTATTGTATTTTCTCTGTAAAAATTATTATTTGTTTTTTACACTGGAAGATTTTTTTTTTTTTATGGACATTTTTAAAGAAATCTCAAGTATCATGAGGTTTACCTTCATTTAAAGGGGAATGCCTGTTTTAAATTTGAGTGGAGGTGGTGTAGTGGACTAAAGCACTGAACTGGTAAGCAGAAGGTTGCTGGTTTGATCCCCACAGACATCACCATTGTGTCCTTGAGCTCTTAACTCCAGGTTGCTCCAGGGGGATTGTCCCTGTAATAAGTGCACTGTAAGTCACTTTGGATAAAAGCGTCTGATAAATGTAATGTAAATGTTTTATTCTGTAACACATATAATGAGTTAAGAATGAAAATGTACATTTTATGTGAGTAAATGTATTTTAGGGGAATTGAACACTTTTATTAAAAATAATGAATGTTTTTATACTTGAAATGGAAGAGCTTTATGAAGTAGAATCTCTGTACCTCTAGATTTATACAGTATGCTGAATTGAAATGATATAGCTGTCCTACCCTATTTTTCCTCATTCTGTTGTGGTCTGCAGGTAAAAGGTGAGTTTCATGTAGTATTAAGATCATCAAATGGTTCAGTACTTTGTTACACTTAGTTGGTGAGTTTAGGCGCATAACATTTCAGTTTGAGAAAGTTACATGACCTAAAAAACTGAATGAATCAGTTTCTTTCAGCTCGTTATTAAACTCATTTTTATTGGTGCATTTCTACTTGTGCTGACAGGATGACAAAGAGTGCATGACATCATCACCATGGTAACCAGATTCATTTCAGCGGATTTGCAGAGAGACTAGAATGAAAATAACTTCAACTCGCATCAATTTCTTCTCTGCAAATGATACTAGAGAGAACAGCAAAAAGAAAAATGAGTATATTGTGAGTCAATTTAAAAACGTTACTCAGAGGTCCTTAGAGGACAAAAAAGTCCACATCAAAAAACTGCCATAATAATATTATATATTAATATTATTTTCCACTTAATCAACATCAGTCCTGATCATAACTACCAAATATTCATTCATTTTCAGGATTTTAACCCTTTAAATGCCAGTTTGTTTACTTAATGCCACTGTTGTTCTTTACACACACAAACACACACACACGCACGCACTCACTCACTCACTCACTCACACACACACACTCACTCACTCACTCTCACACACACACACTCACTCTCACTCACTCACACACACTCACTCACTCACACACTCACACACACACACACACACACACACACACACACACACACACACACTCACTCACACACTCACACTCACACTCACACTCACTCACTCACACACACACACACACACACTCACTCACTCACTCACTCACTCACACACACACACACACTCACACACACACACTCACACACACACACACACACACTCACTCACTCACTCACACACACACTCACTCACACACTCACTCACACACTCACTCACTCACACACTCACTCACTCACTCACACACTCACTCACACACTCACTCACTCACTCACTCACACACTCACTCACTCACTCACACACTCACTCACACACTCACTCACACACTCACTCACTCACTCACACACTCACTCTCACACACACACACACACTCACTCTCACACACACACACACTCACACTCACTCACTCACACACTCACTCACACACACACACACACACTCACACACACACACACACTCACTCACTCACTCACACACTCACACACACACTCACTCACTCACTCACACACACACTCACTCACACACTCACTCACTCACACACTCACTCACTCACACACTCACTCTCACACACACACACACACTCACTCACTCACTCACTCACACACTCACTCACTCACACACTCACTCACTCACACACACTCACTCACACACTCACACACACTCACTCACACACTCACACACACACACACACACACACTCACTCACTCACACACTCACTCACTCACTCACTCACTCACACACTCACTCACACACTCACTCACTCACTCACTCACTCACTCACTCACTCACACACTCACTCACTCACTCACTCACTCACACACTCACTCACTCACTCACTCACTCACTCACTCACTCACTCACTCACTCACTCACACACTCACTCACTCACTCACTCACTCACACACTCACTCACTCACTCACTCACTCACACACTCACTCACTCACTCACTCACTCACTCACTCACTCACACACTCACTCACACACTCACTCACTCACTCACTCACTCACTCACTCACACACTCACTCACACACTCACACACACTCACTCACACACTCACACACACACACACACACACACTCACTCACTCACACACTCACTCACTCACACACTCACTCACACACTCACTCACTCACACACTCACTCACTCACTCACTCACTACACACACACACACACACACACTGACATCCATAGCAACACACACACATAATTCTATCTGCATCATTTATTCAGTTGTCCTGCAGTGCTCTATAATACAGCAAACAGAGAATAGGGGAAAAGCATGTATTTGCTCCATAGGCTAAACATGAGGAAAATGGCGCCATCTGGTGGAAAATATTAATAATGTAAATGTTGAAGCCAGGACTCCAGAATGAAAGCATAATATCATAGAATTCATGATTTTATGCTTTAATGGCACTGGGATCAAATATTGCAGTTTTAATGGGTTTCAATGGGGACATTTTTGTCCTGAAGCTCCTGAGTGTAACTATTTTGTGTACACAGTGTATTATAGATGTATTATAGATGTATTATAGGAACTTTACAGTAATAATTGTAGCACAATAACAATAGTTTAGCTCTGGTTAATTTAGTAAAACTGTGGTTGGGTTAGTAACAAATTAAATTATGGTATAAAATTGGCAGCTTTTCAAAACGAATTTCCACACTGAAAAGTGTTTAATCTATTACGATTTATGCATTTACATTTCATATTAATATTAATTAAATTGTTTAATGTTGAACAAAATGATATTAATAAATCTTGAAATGTTTTTATAAGATTACTCAAGTGAGATTGATGTAATTTTGTTATAAAACCGGAATATTGAACTAATAACTTTATGAGCTTTGTTTCTATATATTTTCTTTAACTTATCTGAGGGTTTCTCGGGGCAGATCCTGGTTCCGCGCGGCATCTCACGAAGTAGGTGAGTCACCTGACAGACGTACCTGTACCCGTTCAAAAATTCCTCTTGCGAGTTTGAGCGAGGACACGGGCGTCACCCCGCGTCGTTATTTTCCTTACTCATCAGTTTAAGGCATGCGCAGTGAGTGATCGAGTACATACTACAGTACACATGCATGAGTGTACAGTGACGGTGACCCCGACACGAGCGTTTATTTCATTAAATATATGATATTCACACTTACTATAATCATTATAATCAATATAACATGTCAAATACATTTAAAACGACTGAAAAATGCGTTTTATCACGTGAATGAGGAGTACAAGCAGTGCATTGTGGGACAGCATGTGACGTCACTGTGCTAACAACAGATTAAAACAAAACATGGCTTGTCCACTGATTATTGATGAAACGTTGCAGCATGGTTGCACAAAGGTTCCCAGAATTTATTGTCTCTCTAAAATCACTAACAATAAATAAGAATCGTACCTAAATTCAAGCGTTAGAAATCATCTAAACATCTTGAACTGATAAATGTGAACATGGTGGATATGTATTAAATCTGAAAGAAATAGTTCAGTTTATCCTTATAAATAAACATTATTAACAGTTTGACTCTTAGAAGTCTTCTTCTCTTTCAGCTGTTTTTCTTACGACCGATTGACTTGAAAATACGAAGAGGTTTAAACTTCCTGTTGCATTTCTCCGGCTGTTTTTCAGTCTGTGTGTGGAAATCTAGAGAGAGATTAAAAAGATAATAAGTACAGTAATACAATAACTTCTATCTCCGTATTTACCGTATTTACTTCATTTAAACGACTATTAAATGAAGTTTTTCAGATGTGTTGTCACCTCTCGTCTGGATCACAGCTGTCAGTATTGTGTCCTCCTCTTCTTCCCTGATAAACAACAACATTCATCAAATATTCATCAATATAAACACATCTGTATTGTTATCAGCTGACCTCTGACCTCTGTCTGCCCTGCTCAAGGCTGCTGATGATGTCATTTCTCTGTTGGATGATTGACAGCAGGTTTGACATGAGCTGTTGTTCTCGTCGTCTGTCGTCTGAGCTCCACTCACGCTCTGAAGAACATCGTAATTTACACAAACATCAACACAACAAGACAGACTTTTCCTCTGTTGACTCAGACACAAATTATACACAATTATAATCATTTAAATCCATTCATTTCAAGATTTGGTCTCTCAGATACAGTTCATTCTACACCCTTATTTATTTCTGATGGTATCAGATCAAACAATACAAACATTTTCACACATAAAAACATGGTTTATTCTGAAAAGGTGAATATTGTTTATAGTCACCTGGTTTATTGAGAAGACGTCTGAGTTCAAACTCAACATCACACTGCTGCTCCTCGAGACGCTGCTGCTTCACCCTGAACATACACACATATTATTCTTGTTTTGTGTGTTTGTGCGGTGTTCATTTTTGTCATAGTTTTACAGGGTTCCCACTCTTTTCAAGGCACAATTTTCCAGGACATTTTATCTGCCCAACGGTTGTAATATCTAAGCAAAAAACACACGAGAGATGATGTATATTGTGGTTATTGGAATTTTATTTTTTGGAATTTGGTAATCGGCATTGAAAGGTGTCTCAACAAATGAATGAATTAAAACTTTAAATAAATGAAAATAGAATTTTAAATTTGAAGCATGTGTAGCCGTTCCTGCTCGAACCGCTCAGAGCGAGATTCAAACCGGGGTCTCCCGCATAAGAGGAACGCACACTAACGAGGAGGATAAAGGTTACAGACTCTAGTGTCAGTCGCTAGTGCGCCTCTTGAGGCCAGAGGAGTGATGTTTACACATACCACACAGCTATCATGTACCAGCTGTCTCCCGTTACACTCGCAGCACATGCAGATTATTATTTTTTTTTTTCTCCCCGGTTTGGAATGCCCAATTCCCAATGCGCTCTAAGTCCTCGTGGTGGCGTAGTGACTCGCCTCAATCCGGGTGGCGGAGGACAAATCTCAGTTGCCTCCGCGTCTGAGACCATCAACCCACGTATCTAATGACGTGGCTTGTTGAGCACGTTACCACGGAGACATAGCACGTGTGGAGGCTTCACGCTATTCTCAGCGGCGTCCACGCTCAACTCACCGAGAACAAACAACATTTTAGCGACCACGAGGAGGTCACCTATGTGACTCTACCCTCCCTAGCAACCGGGCCAATTTGGTTGCTTAGGAGACTTGGCTGGAGTCACTCAGCACGCCCTGGGATTCGAACTAGTGACTCCAGGTGTGGTTGCCAGCATCTTTACCACTGAGCTCCCCAGGCCTCCTTTCTACACGGTTTAATGGTTGTTCACAAAGCCTCAAAACGAGATCATACATTTGACAGTATTTATGTTTCTAAGTTCAATGTGAAGAAATAATTTCACTCTCAGTGTTTAGAGAGTAAAGTCTACAGGCTGTACAATAAAATAATGTGCGTATGAGTGTTTGAGACCTGCTGTTGGATGAGGAAGCTTCTCTTCGCATCAAGTCGCAGCAGTTTGTCTGGAGACGGAAAACTCAGGAAAGACGAGACGTCTGGAGGACGAGGAGCTGAGGGCGGCGTTGAAAACTACACACAAACACACACACACTTTTATTTTTGTTCTCACTTTATTTTCTTCTGTACTTTAAATGTTTAAATTGGATGCAGTAAGCAGTTTATGTAAAACGAGTAAAACTATCCTGATTAATAAAAAAAAAAATCACATTAAAATCCTTAATCACACCTGATTTGATTCGCTCTCCTCTCCCTCCTCTTCCTCTCCCTCCTCTTCTTCCTCCTCCACATCTTCATCATCGTCATCCACATCATCATCATCTTCATCATCTTCATCATCATCTTCCTCTGGCTCTCCCTCGTCATCACTGTGCACAGTGACAGGAATTATGGGTAAAGGGCGTGACTGACACAGACACTTCAATAAACACTGAATCGGTGTGTTACCTCAGAGATCCCAGTTTCTCGCCCATGTTCATGCTCTCCATGACCTCTCTCAGATTGTCACAACCTTCTTCACCCTGACTGTTACCTAAACACACACACACACACACACACACACACACACACACAGATCAGTACAAACACAAGTGAATGTGTGCGGTGTGTGTGAATGAGTTAGTACTGATAATCGTATGTAATTACTGCAGAAGCAAACAGAATAGCACAAATACTGACTGTTTAAGTGTCTTTTAATAATAGTGTCTTATTAAAACCCCTTTAACTCTGATGCACTTTTGGACTGCCGCCCGCAATTTGTCACACTCAAATTTAAAAGCACACCATTCACACATACTGTGGACTAATTGCAAAAAAATTGGTCTCATTTTCAGAGAATCACCCAAATAAATAAAAAACACTCCAATTATTTATAAATAATATTGTGTGTTTATAATCTTATGATAAACAAAACAATTTTATAAAATAAATATATATATATATTGTCCTGTCTTTGTAAACATGTATTTCTGTTCTCTCTCTCTCACTTTGAAAAGTTTTATTTTATTCCACTAGGTGGCAGTAAGCACTAGATAAAAGAATTGTACCTCTCTCACATTCCATCACAATATACAGATCTGAAATGTAGGTGGCGCTCTAACACATTTTAGCCCTCGTCCATAGACATTCAGTCTAATTTTCAGTTCAAGCACCATCCTCATTATTTCATTGAATATCTCGGCCTCTGAGTAGACTAGAAGCTCAATCTAGGTGTCATTAGAAAGCTGAGATCATCCCCTTTGTTATGATATAAAATATTTTATCATCAATAGTCGATAACATATATTTCTGATGATTTGTTTAGCATGCTTTTCCTGCTTGACGGCATATTTTGTTCTGGACATCTAAGATATGACATTGGATTATTCACACAAGCAAGCTCACAGACAAGTAAACAATGGCTCATTTTCTAGAAAACTAAGGTAAAAGCAAATTTAAAGTGTTTAGCTATTTGGGGCTTACAGCAGCAGTTATCGGAGCATAAAAGAGATGTTTGTATATGATGACTTACAGAAATCATATTTCACTTTGGCGTTCTTTTGAAAATCTTTTGAACTGTGGTATTAATGCAACAAAATAAATGATACAGTCACATTCCTGAGAATGAGAGCTTTCATTTGATATATGACATGTCCATTTATGTGCTATAAGAAGGACTTTTATATTCATATAAATATTTCTAATCCATTACCTCTAGAGGGCGCTAATTTTCAACATGAATGTTTTGAGGCCTTATTTTGTTATTTTAAGTAACAAATGCAGAAGTGATGGTGATCTCTGACAAGTTCAGATTCTAAGCTTTCAAGTGATACCTCATATACCTGACTTATATATATGGGGACTTTAACGTTTTAAACGTAATCATTTTTCGCGTTACAGCGCCCCCCCCCCTCTTTGGACCCGCCGGCGGGTCCAATAGAGTTTAATAGTTACATGTGTTTTAGAACAGTTAAAATGCATCTTAATGTATTCTTACTGGTTTTCAAAATCTGTTTCTACCCTGTTGACCCCTGAATTCATTCAGTCAAACCTGATCAAACAAATAATTGTTTAACTCTGTTGGAGTCTGTTCAGATATTGTAAATAAATCCCTGAAATCCTAACGGTGTCACGATGTTTGTGTTGGTACCGTTCAGGTCGAGTTTTTCAAACTGATCTTTGTTGTGGACAGATCGAGCGACTTCCAGAGCAGCATCTTCAGTGATCTCCCCAAACGACAGATTCAACTCCTGTAGACATAATATAATTAGCATAAGCACTCTTAACTTCATACCAAAACACTGAGGATCGTCAGTATTGATGATGTATCAGTACCTTCAGTATCGGCAGTCCTTCTCTCAGGGCATCTGCGATGGCAACAGCTCCTTCTGACCGAACGAGACAATCACCAAAGTTGATCACCTGAACGTTGCGTAGATGTTTCAGTGCCTGATAACACACACAATCACAACATTTTAAGAACGACATGAGGATGAGTAAATAAAATTTTATGATTAAAATGATTCATCTAAAACATGAAGTTGATGTAAAGCTGATGTACCTGTGCCATTGCGACAGCTCCTCGTAAACGTGTTGTCATTGAGGTTGATCACTCGCAGCTGCAGGTTGTGCTGCATCGCTGTGGCTAAAGCAGAGACTCCTGGGTAATTGATGCCATTCTGGGGCATGTGCACTTCCTCCAGACTGCCAATCAGCTGAGAGAACACAACAGAAACGACCAATCAGCTGAGAGAACATAACAGAAAAGACCAATCAGCTGAGAGAGCACGAATGGTTGCGAGAGCAACGCTATGTGGCTGCTAAGGTGTGTATACGCTAGCCTTTAGATCATTCAGCACCTGAAAGGCTTGTGCCAGCGCTGTGGCACCGTCATTCTCCAGTCTGTTCCTGCCTGCAATGAACACCTTCAGCTGCAAGGGTGCACTGAGTGCACTCAATTCCTTATGACACTCCGTCAGAGCCGCGGCCAGGATCTACAGAATCATCAAACACAGCAGGTCGTATACAAGAAGTAGAATGTAACAATGGTGACATTATCACAAACTCCACCCACCTTTCCTCCACCGATGCCCATTCCGCAGTTGTTCAGGCGCAGTTCCCGCAGCGTGTGGCAGGCGGCGCTCTTGAGCAGCTTCTTAATGCCTCTCACTCCGTCAGGTCCAAAAGCGTTGTCACTCAGGTCCAGTATCTTCAGACGAGCTCCAGCTGTGATTAACGCATCACCCAGAGACAACTAGACAAGCACAATTCAATCAACATACATTCTGTTTGAGTCACAACCAACTGGTCTATTAGTGTATTTCTGTCAAATACACTCTCAAAGACAGTTGTGACATCATTTAGCAGGTCTCAGGTCAGTGGTGCTCATCTTACCAGTGCGGGAGGAATCTCAGCACGCAGGCGGCCGGTGAACATATCACTCCAGTGACAACACTAACATGAAGGAAGAACAATAGGGAAGGCAAAGCTGTAACATTTGCCATCATTAAGCAAGGTTCTTCTTAACGGTAGTCAGAGCATTGCTATGTAGTCGCTAAGGTTTTCTAGGAACTTCCTTCCAGTTGTTAGGTAGTTCTGGTTGTTTGATGGTTGCTTAAGGCCGATTTATACTTTTGCGTCAAACCTGCGCGGTACATCTCCAAAAATGTAAGTTTGTCTATAGCGGACCACAAAAGTTGTGATTGGTCCACTTTGTAACCAAAGACCGTCTTCCAGGATGATAAAAAAAGATATCTGAGGCAGCACTGCATTTTCTACAAGATTATTATAAGATTATGGATCGTGTCACATTGTATTTGGGCTCGTTTTAAATCAGGAGCATCTGCTGTTTTTATATTCTGTTTATGTTTAATGACCTTACAAGCGAAAACACGACAAAAGATAAATGTTTACGACTTACTCGATATACAGTATATTTGGTTTGTGGATGAAACAATATTTGTTGTATTCTACACGAGTACTTTGCGATCTGTATGATGTTTTGACCGTATGTTGGATAGCACGGTGTACAGTAAATAATCATATTTCATATGAAAACAGAACACTTGTAATTTGGTTTTTATTGTATACTGTACATGCATTGTAAAGTCCAGCTTCTAAGCTTCTAAGGCACTTTCTCTCAAGCATTTTGCCTGTGTACTCACAAAACGTTGCAGAACTATAAATGCAAAAGCCTACGGCGTAGGTTCGACACAGAAATATAAATTGTTTTCCACCCTCATGTCTCTATAGCTAGGTTTCCATCCATGCATTTTTATGCAAATTTTGGATATCCCATCCAAAATGCTGGATGGAAACACCAAGATGCGATAAAATCTCCAAAATGCGTATACAAAACCTACCCGCTCGCTTGAGTTTGTCTGCACGCTTTAAACCACAAGTAATATATTAAATGTAATAAAAGAGCCACAGTGGTGCCGATTTCACAGAATTTTAGCTATGCTTTATTTGTAAATTGTTTTTGTGATATTGTGATTGTTCACATGAATAAAATGTGCAATTTGGATGGAAACATTGCTTATGATATTCTGGTCTCTAGATGTGGCTCACTTGCGGGCCAGTTTTAGTCCGGTCCTGACAGTGATCCTGGTACCTGCAGGTCACTCTTATTCTGCAGGGCTTTGGCGATGGTTTGTGCCGCCTCCACACCGATAGTGTTTCCCTCCAGTCTGAGCGCACGCAAACCATCAAACTCCTCGATCTCCTTCACCATCTGCTCCACTGAACACAAACAAACATCACATCTGTTATTCTTTCAGAAAGAAAGAAACAGCAACTCACAGATCGGGCAACCAGCTGGACCTAATTTTTACATGTAACTGTACCAACTCAAATATTCTTGTTACTCCTTTATATGTCTCTGATCACTACTTTGTTCAATTCAACATGACTCTCCCATCTATATTAAAACAGACTCCGCATTTGGTTTCCTTTCACCGTAACCTCCGTTCTCTTTCACCCTCGCGCTTTTCCACTGCTGTCTCTACCTCTCTTCCCACACAAAACTTATTTTCCACCCTGGATGTAAACACTGCCACAGACACACTAAGCTCGACTTTAACAACCTGTCTAGATAGCATCTATCCTCTCTCCTCTAGGCCAGCACGTATTACACCACCCAGCCCCTGGCTCTCTGACGTCCTTCATAAACATCGGACTGAACTCAGGGTGGCTGAGAGGAGATGGCGGAAATCTAAAGATCCAACGGATCTGGGTAAGTATCAGTCTCTGCTTGCAACTTTTTCGGATAACGTAAAATCTGCAAAAACTTCCTACTACCAGAACAAGATCAACAGCACCACAGACACTCGCAGCTTGTTTAGAACATTCAACACACTTCTCCGTCCTCCCCCTCCACCGCCTGACACATCACTGACAGCAGATGTCTTCACCACATTTTTACTAAGAATGTTACAGCCATCAGCAATACATTCTCAGCACCACACCCTGTCAAACACCCACCTCCTGTATGCAACTCTTCTGTCTCTATGTTCTCTCCTCTGACTGACACTGAGGTCTCTAAACTCCTCCTCTCCAACCACCCCACCACCTGTTCCCTTGACCCCATTCCTTCCCACGTTCTCCAGGCCATCTCTCCGTCCATCCTACCTGCACTCACACACATAATTAACACATCACTACTTACAGGCACTTTTCCTACTACATTTAAGCAGGCTAGAGTAACCCTACTGCTGAAAAAAACTGCACTTAACCCCACACAAGTAGAACACTACAGACCAGTCTCTCTTATCCCATTCATGGTGAAAACACTTGAAAGGGCAGTTTTCAATCAAATCTCTGCCTATCTCTTACAGAACAAGCTGCTGGATGACAATCAGTCAGGCTTTAAAAGTGGACACTCCACCGAGACCGCCCTGCTGTCTGTCACCGAGTCGCTGAGATGAGCGAAAGCTGAATCCAGATCATCCGTCCTGATTCTGCTGGACCTTTCTGCAGCCTTTGACACAGTCAACCATCAGATCCTACTCTCCACCCTCTCTTCTCTGGGCATCACAGGAACTGTGCTTGACTGGTTTAATTCCTATCTCTCAGGTAGGTCCTTCAAGGTAGCCTGGAGAGGTGAGGTGTCCAAGTCACATCAGCTAATTACTGGTGTACCACAGGGTTCAGTGCTTGGGCCACTTCTCTTCTCTATATACACAACATCACTGGGACCCATCATTCAGGCATATGGTTTCTCTTACCACTGCTACACCGATGACACACAGCTCTACTTGTCTTTCCAGCCCAATGACACCACAGTGACTGCTTGAATCTCTGCCTGTTTGGCAGACATCTCGGTTTGGATGAAGGAACACCACGTGCAACTTAACCCAGCCAAGACCGAACTCCTTGTCTTTCCAGCCAACCCTGATGTTGAACACAACATCACCGTGCAGCTGGTTCATCTACAGTAATGCCTTTCAAAACAGTCAGAAATCTAGGGGTAACCATCGATAACCAACTAAATTTCACAGACCACATCTCAAAGACAGCATGGTCATGTAGATTTACACTCTACAATATCTGGAAGATAAGACCCTTCCTCTCTGAACATGCCACACAACTTCTTGTTCAGTCACTTGTCAACACTAGATTGGACTACTGTAACACTCTCATTGCAGGCCTCCCTGCATGCGCGATTAGACCCCTGCAAATGATCCAGAATGCAGCAGCACGTCTGGTCTTTAATGAACCAAAGAGAGCACATGTTACACCACTCCTTGTCTCTCTTCACTGGCTGCCGGTTGATGCACGTATCAGATTCAAGGCTCTGATGCTGGCATACAGAACAGTCACTGGGTCTGCTCCAGCATACCTAAAATCATTTCTGCAGAGCTACATTACCACCAGAAGCCTGCGGTCGGCTAAGGAACGTCGCCCAACAAAAAAAACTTTTCCATGAGCACTTAACCAGTCTCTAAAAAGAATTAAAACAATTCTTGTTGCACTTTAATCTGTCTTGAATACTATTCTGATGCTAGTGAAACTTTGTAATACGGCACTTTTCGTACCGCTGTCTCCTTAAGATGATTCGCTTATAATGTATTCCTCTTTTGTAAGTCGCTTTGGATAAAAGCATCTGCCAAATGAATAAATGTAAATGTAAATGTAATGGTACTGTTCTTCTTGATACCCCTCCACAACAGTGGATTCATTAATTAAGTTGAATACACTATGTGACATAAATCAATGACATTATATTTTGAAAGGTTAGAATAAAATATGACCTCATAAATGTAAAAAATGCCTCGGATAAACAACTCCAGTTTTTTAGTGTAAAAGTTCATTTCTTTAGTTTGATTTTGCAAAAACCGGACTGGTAGGATTTCAGTCTGACCTAAGCGTTTTTTTAATAGACAAATTGCTTTAGTCCGACTGGAATCGAACATTTAAAGTGTGTAAATGCACTCACTGACAGCATGTGTCTTGTGCATATAAACTATGGTATATTTTTATTAAATATAAAAGATATTTGCAGAGTGGCCTGGGCATTATATAAACCTTATGTAAACCAGAAAAACTCTGGAGACTGCATGGCCTATGTGACTATGCTATGGGAAACCTTGAAGGTTGCACATATGTTATTTTATCTCACCTCAGCAATATTATATATACTGTAGAATGGTACACAGTGGTGAAGGCATTCCTCAATCATTGGATGGTACAATTATTAGTCAAACTACTCTATTCTGTTTAAATTAAATGTACACTTTCTTAATAAATACGATTAAAATGTTATTTAAAAAAATAAATAATAATAATAAATAAATAAATAAATAAAAATAGGCTAGTTGCCAGGATTCCACTATTAAAAAGAAGCCAGACGGTCTGATAACTAATTGTGGCAAACAGAAAAGGTGGGGATGCATGCCTATTGGCTAAGATAACAGAGATGAATGCTTATTGGCTAAAAGATGATAACAGAAATGTAAAAATGAGAGTTTGGAATAGGATAGTCAGATGAATCAGCTGGCATCTCAGCTTTGTTGTTTTGTTCAATAAAGTCTAACCTTTGACATCTGGAACCCCTTGACTTCAAGAATTTTCTTGCACAGAGGGAAGAGACTTCATTATTCCACGAGAAAACAAGACAAGACTCTTTACAGTTTATTTTCAAATCAAAGTCTACAAAAGATGCGCTTCTGAAGCTGCAGAGGGCGCTGTCAGATGGTACCTGTTACTTTTCTCAGCGCTGGTCTGGATGGACCAATCAAGGTTGTTTGTGAATACTCGATGAGTAATCTTTAAAATAATTTGATTGAGTTTAATATAGTTGAGAATGAAAATTATTTTCATTTTTAGGACAAATATTAATACTTTGAATTAGTAGCTTCAATTGATTATATTTTCTAGAGTACAAAAATCTTCAATAAGACAGAAAAAAAAAAAAACATCTTGAAAATATAATGTCAGCAATGGAGGATTAGGCTTTTTGGGCCACCGGACGCCCTCTGGTGAAACAACAGTGTGTCTAATAGGAAATACAAACCTACCCCTAAACTTAAGTCGGGTGCGGCGCAGCGGTGACGACAACATGTTGCAACTTTGATTTATCAGATGAATGTGTCAATCATTCATCTGTTCAGTTAAAGACAAATTATTGACAAAACGTAGACGAAAGCCATCCTGTCTTCATTTGTGCAGAAACAGGTGAGTGTAGTTGCACTGGACTCATCTGGAATTAACAGCTGTGATTTTAACATGAGTTTATATTTGTATTAAGTGTTTATTAAAGGTTCAGGACTGTCTTTATGAGATATTAGAGTGTCATTCTGTCTGTTTGTTTCATCAGCTGCTTTAGTTTCGTTTTGCAGAAACTGTCTTAACGGGAAGGAAGCAAACTTGAGTTAGTTTGGGTGTGTTTCAAATCTTAGTGAGCTCCCTAAGTAGACATCAGCATTATGGGCATCATTGGAGCTGTGCTGACTCTGCGCGCGCTTTAAGATTCCCCAAAATTATCCTGTCTATGTAGGCAGCTCACTAGATTTTGAACACAACCGTTTTAACTTGGGAATATTATTAAAACTTCCCACAAATATACACATACAGCGATGTGATGACTGTAAATTTACATGCATCTCTTGATTTGAAATGTGTTCCTGATATTATTATCATTCATATGCATGTACATATAGTGTTGGGTGTAACGTGTTACAAAGTAACGCATTACTGTAACTAATTACTTTATCCTTGAAAAGTTGAAGGGATTACTCTTGATACTCTTCATTTTTTAGTAATTTAATTACAGTTACTTATGATGTACTTGCATTACTTACTGTACAGACTTTCAACAAATCTATACAAAACAATATTGAACTGAAAATCTAAATGTAACATTTGTTTTCTAATTAAGCACCGCCCCTTCAAATGCATTGGCAATATGCCTGTGCGCTTGAGCTCGCACCACTGTGTTGAGAAATCGCTCAAGTGAAAAGAGGTCGGAAGATACGAGTGGCTGTTTTACTAAATGGAAATATCCCCATTACAACGAGTTTATGACAAATGCAGATCCTATAGTATATTTGTATTAAACATAGAAAAGATATTTGTATAGAGTAGCATGGGCATTATGTAATAAAGCCTAACCTTTGACATCTGGAACTCCTAGACTTCAAGAGTTTTCTTGCAAAGAGGGAAAAAGACTTCAATATTCCACGACAATCCGAAGCACTTGACACGGTGACATAGATATACACTTTGGAGAGATCGCAGGGGATGTTCGCACCGAACGTGTTTTTGCGCACGTCTGCACTGTGTTTCAGTTGTTTTCTGATGACGCGCTAGACGGACATCTTTGACTTTCTTTCGAGTCTCGTGTCTTGTTTGCTGTCACTATACTGTTATGAATGTTGCCTATGATGCATACATGACATACAGCCTTTTGCAACAAATGTACTTGCCTGGAGAAGAAATTATAAAGAAAGTGATCGATTATTGTACCTCTGGTCAAAGTTGATATGAGCTTTAGAAAAGTAATTAGTAATGAGTCATTTAATTACTTTTCAGACAGAGTAATTAGTACAGTAATCTAATTACAGTGTAGAAGATGTAATTAGTAATTAATTACTTTTTGGGAGAAACTTACCCAACACCGTGCACATATAGCCAATGCATTTAAGTGCAGTAATTTACATTGAAGACATTGAGCAGACACTCTCTTTAGTGTCTTTATATGGGCCTGTCATGTTGAACAGATGTAAACGTGCACTTTAACACGTGTTTGTTTGTTAGGTCTGTGATGAAACATGAGCTGTGAGCGTCAGAAGCGCAGAGACGAGATTCAGAGAGCGCTGAGGTTCATCAAGTACGTGTTTACTGTACTCTGTAGTTTACTCTTCTCTACTCAAAGCGAGCGTGCTCTAAATTACTGTACCGTACCATGCTTTACCATCATATCTCATATTTGGTGTTGATTTTTGGTTTGTGTTTGTGTCTGCAGATCTTCTTTGCCCTATCCTGAACCTGAAGCCTTTGAGGTTGAGTTTAAACACAAACACACAGAATACACTGAATAAGCATGTTTCCAAATTTGGCATGTTTCGCCCTGTCCTGTTGTACTGTGTGATACTCAAACCAACTGTTAAATTGTCTGCTAATTGTGTTGTTGTTCGTCAGGGGTTTGTTATTGAGCTGGTGTGTAATCTCTTGGACGAGGGCAACGCTGCGTTTCGAGAGCGCGAGTGGACGCAGGCGCTAGATGATTTCAGTGAGGGGGTCAGTGTGGCACTATACTCTCAGGACGAGGGTCTGAACGTGCCCGCCGCCCTGCTGGAGAGTCTGTATATCAACCGTGCCGCAACCCATCAGAACATGGTGAATATGAGATGGTGAAGTCACCGCATAGATTCTTACCTGTATTTCAGCAGTATGGCATAATGTGATATATTGAATATATACGATCATATATTATTTTGTTGGTGATAGAAATTAAGCAACATGATTTTAATGCCTAAAGTATGACTATTAGCACCTAATAAACATGCAAAAAATAAAAATACATTCTAAAGCAAAACGTTTTCCTAAAAATGCATGTCCTCATATGTGGACAGCGGGACTAAGTTGTGAAATTTTAAATAACAGTATGCTGTAGAAAGTCCGATTTATTTAATCAAATAGTTTATTATGTTTCCAGGAGTGTTGATTATTCATGTTTTTTAGACGTTACAGACATTACATCAGAAATTATCATAATTAATTCAGATTCAAAGTAATGTCCAGCATCATCCAATCACTGTCAATCATGTTAAAATAAAATGATACATTATAAATTCTGAATCTATGTACTGATTATCATTGTCACATGTCTGTCAAACATGTTGAGTGATCCAAACATCATCTGCAGCCTGAAACTGAACTTTTGATCAGATTTTAGGAGTGAATGCACTTAACTGCATAGAGAGCTATAGGATGCTCCCTTGCTCCCTATTTAGTGAATGACTTAACCTCCAGTGTGCTGTCTGTCTGCACTGGTCTCAGAACAGTTTGAAATGCACCTTATTTTCATCCTAACTCCATATAAAGCCTCTGAAAGACACATTTTTGTTCTGAATATGAAAATGCATAGTAATATAGGATTTCTAATGAAAACCTTGTGCTATTGTACACAGTAGTGTACATTGTGTTCATCAGCGTGGCGTTTCGCAATAATTTGCTCAAATTTTAAAAATGGCATATCGGATGAAAGTAGAGACTCTAATCTTTTGACTCAAACAGGTTTTTTTTTCTTTAGTTTTTTCCCCAACTTGGAATTCCCAATGCGCTCTAAGTCCTCGTGGTGGCGTAGTGACTCGCCTCAATCCGGGTGGCGGAGGACGAATCTCAGTTGCCTCCGCGTCTGAGACCGTCAATCCGCGCATCTTATCACGTGACTTGTTGAGCGCGTTACCACGTGTGAAGGCTTCACGCTATTCTCCGCGGCATCCACGCACAACTCACCACACACCCCACCGAGAGCGAGAACCACATTATAGCGACCACGAGGAGGTTACCCCATGTGACTCTACCCTCCCTAGCAACCGGGCCAATTTGGTTGCTTAGGAGACCTGGCTGGAGTCACTCAGCACGCCCTGGATTCAAACTTGCGACTCCAAGGGTGATAGTCAGCGTCAATACTCACTGAGATACCCAGACCCCACACTCAAAAATGTTTTAATGTAAACACTTAATTAGGATTCTTACCAGATGTAGATTTGTTGGCGATTCTCCCAAAGACAAACTCTGCTGTGATCAGCGCCATGTTGTTTGGTCACATGACTCTGTATTTTGAAAGTTTAACCCTTTGCTGACAGCACAGAATCTCCTGAACTGAGATATATGCATTGCATATAGCAAAGACAAAATACAATGTCCATGCATGTGTACACGGGGTCCCACGAGGTTAAGCCATTTCAGAGCAAATTAATAATAATTGCAATGTGTTGAATATCATCAAGAGGCTGTAAAGTATCTAGATATAATGTTTTAGCTCTATTGCTCAGCCCCGTGCCTGTAGAGATATTTGTTTACATCAAATGTACTTTTTGTGCAGTTGCAGTGGTTCATAAAGAAATTATTGATCACAGATTAAAAGCAGAAAGTCGGTTTCATGTTTATATTATACTATTAAACAGCGAATGTTTGTCTGTCTTAGGGTGAGTTTGATAGCGGGGTGAAGGATTGCGAGCGTGCTCTGCAGGTGTGTAAAGACAGTCCGAAAGCATTGTATCGTAAGGCCGTGTGTTTGAAGGAGGCAGGTAAACTGAGAGAGGCGTATGACTGCACCGCTGCATGCCTGCTCGCATCACCACAGGTAAACTCATTTACCTAAATGCACACCATTCAAAACGTTTCAATAAACCATGAGAGAGCAAACAGAAAAGAATAAACGTGGGATGGAAATGTACATGCACTTAAAATGACACCAGATAAACCTATGAAAGTCAAATGTGTTTAACTGGCAGGGTATCTTAACTGGCAGATCTTTAGTTTACTTTAGTGCCTCCGTGTAATGTTTTTGGGCTTCTCAGGATAAGACGGTGAGTAGTTTGGCCCAGAAACTCGCCGTCAGTCTGAACTTGAAGAACAGTTCTCACGTGAGTGCATTCGGTCAATAATATCACATTGTTTTGAAATCTACATTTGCATGACAATTGCATCAGTTTATATTAAATGTGTTGTTCTGTTTTAGGAGGGGAACGCCTCGAGTTCTCTGGATGACTGGGACGTGATGCCACTGTTAGAAGAGGCAGGACTTTTTTCATGACAAAAAGCTTCACATTTAAGTCTGATCAGTGTTGTATGAGTTTCATCTGTGCATAATATCAGAGTTGGTTCTGATGAGCAGATCATATTATTTAATAATCATATTATTTAAACATCTTGTGTGCTTTTGTCTTTGTTTGCAGATGTCTTTTAATAGACTGGAGAGAGTGAAAGAAACTGCTGGTATTTCTATCATAATACTCATACTATATAGCATGCAGGTTTTTTTTGTATGCATTGACTTCTCAGATTATGTGCTGTTTTTTTCTTACTGCCAGTAGTATAATAAATTGAATTAAAAATGCAAAATAATCGTAATTATTTATAAGATAACTGGACAATCAAACATGCATTTGATGAGGTTATGTGACAACAATGTAGCATACTACAGATACCGTGTATTGTTTCAAATACTTAAAAAATAGTAGGCAGTAGACATCATGTTCTGTTCAGTATGCAGTACGCAGTATTCTAGTATTCCATTCTGAATGTAAACACTACGTGAATGATTTCTGCTGCTGTTTTTTTAGTGTTGGTGACCATGTATGTTATTTACATAATTTTTCTCTGTCTCAGTTGGTTTGTCTGAGGGGCCGTCTCCTGTCTTACCCACTTATGAGGACCCAAGACTGTTCGGTGCAGTACCTGAGAGTGGCCTACGTGTGGCGCTGTCTGTGCCTGTCTCACAGCCGCTGGAGGACAATGATCTGATGGGAGACGAGCTGGACAGTCTACTGGACTGTATGCCTAAAGAGGAGGACACTCCACAGGTTATAGAGACACACTGGACATATTTGATCTTATTATACAGTGGCAAGAAAAAGTATGTGAACCCTTTGGAATTACTTGCATTTATGTGTAAATTTGTATTAAAATCTGGTTTGATCTTCATCTAAGTTACAGTAATGAACAAACACAATCTGTTTTAACTAATAACACACAAATTATTGTATTGTTCTTGTATATATTGAATACATCATTCAAACATTCACAGTATGTGAACCCCTAGGGCTAATGACGTCAACAAAAGTTAATAAGAATCAGGAGTTGGCAAACCTGGCATCCATTTAATGAAATGAGATTGGAGATGTGGGTTAGAGCTACTTTGACTTATAAAAAGCACTCAAACATTTTGAGTTTGCTATTCACAAGAAGCATCTGCTAATGTGGACCATGCCTCACAAACAGAGATCTCAGAAGACCTACGATCAGAAAATGTTGCTTTGCATAAAGCTGGAAAGGGTTACAAAGTTATCTGGAAGAGTTTAGGTATTCATCTGTCCACAGTTAGACAAACTGTCTATAAATGGAGATGATTTAGTACTATAGGTACTCTCACTAGAAGTGGCCGTTCAGCCAAGATGACTCAAAGGACACACCGCAGAATGCTCAATGAGGTAACAAAGAACACTAGAGTGACAGATAAAGACTTGAAAGAATCATTGGAACTGGTTAACATCTCTGTTCATGAGTCTATTATACAGAAAACATTAAACAGGCATGTGCTTATGGCAGGACATCATGAAGGAAGCCGCTGCTTTCTATCAAAAATACAGGATAATGTCAGGGTGGCTGTTTGCCAGCTGAAGCTCAGTAGAAGTTGGGTGATGCAGTAGGACACTGACCCTAAACATCAAAGTAAATCCACTACAGAATGACTTCAAAAAAAAAAAAATTCACCTTTTGGAGTGTCCCAGTCAGAGCCCAGATCTTAACCCAATAGAGATGCTGTGGAATGACCTCAGGAGAGCCGTTCACACCAGACATCCTTAGAATTTAGCTGAGCTGAAGCAGTTCTGTAAGGAAGAATGATCCAAAATTCCTTCTGAACGCTGTGCAGGTCTAATCCGCAGCTACCGGAAACACTTGGTTGAGGTTATTGCTGCCAAAGGAGGATCGACCAGTTATTAAATTCAAGGGTTCACTTACTTTTTCCACAGCACTTTGAATGCTTAATGGGATGTGTTCAATAAAGACATGAAAAATTATAATTGTTTTTGTGTTGTTAGCTTAAGTACTTGTGACTTTGATGAGGATGGCATCACATTTTATGACCAATTAATGCAGGAAACCATTTAGCTCGAAAGGGTTCACATACATTTTCTTGCCACTGTAAATAATTAGAACAGCAACGAGCAAGAGATATCTTTTATAGAAGTGATACCAACAACATGGAAAACTTTGGGGCCTGGGTAGCTCAGTAGTAAAGACGCTAGCTACCACCCCTGGAGTTCGCTAGTTCGCTAGTTCAAATCCAGGGTGTGCTGAGTGACTCCAGCCAGGTCTCCTAAGCAACCAAATTGGCCCGGTTGTTAGGGAGGGTAGAGTCACATGGGGTAACCTCCTCGTGGTCACCATAATGTGGTTCGTTCTCGGTGGGGCGCGTGGTGAGTTGAGCGTGGTTGCCGCAGTGGATGGCATGAAGCCTCCACACGCGCTATGTCTCCGTGGCAACGTGCTCAATAAGCCACGTGATATGATGCGCAGGTTGACGGTCTCAGACGTGGAGGCAACTGGGATTTGTCCTCCGCCACCCAGACTGAGGCGAATCACTATGTGACCACAAGGACTTAAAAAGCACATTGGGAATTGGGCATTCCAAATTGGGAGAAAAAAAACATGGAAAACTTTGACAAATCCAGTAAGTGTTTTCTATTTCTACAAACAATATGCACAAGGCGGTTAGTGAAGCGTCTGTTGTGTGTCTTTATTTTTTTCTCAGAGTGGCGTTGTACCCAGCGGTCTGGTGTGTTTCTCCTCATCATCTCCTTGTCTTCCTCCTGCTTTTTTCTCATCCGTGGGGAGTCGGTTAAACGCTCTTGACTCCTTCACTGAACCTGAGGTGAACTCAGACGCTATGGACACGTTAGACGCCATCTGTCCACCACAGGTTCTGCGTACCAGCTCTGATGCCATGCGGCGCCCTCTAGTGGTGGGAGGAGACGCACTCGATTCACTGTCTGAATTCAGTCTGCCAGGCGAGAGCAACAACACCTTTAATCCCAGAGTGCATAGATATTCTGTTGGATCACATTATATTTAATATGTATTACCTGTTCACCCTCTTATGTTGATATTTCTCTCTCAGGTGGGAAAGGTCATAGTTTTCTGCCGTCAGTCAAACTGAAAAACGTGTTGAATCCTGCAAACAACCCTCATACAGTGAGTCTCACATTTGTCTATTTGTTGATAGATGGATGGAAAGATATTAAAATAATATTAAAGAGGATAAAAGACTTGCATTGGAGAGAATATGCACTATATACACAATAAACAGCACAATCAAAATGCATTAGTGAATCTCTGCTGTTCAAATGGGAACTATTCTCATTTGTTTGTGTTTGATACAGAGGAATGGTCATGTGACCTCCACTCTTTCCTGTCTGTCCAAGAATCCACTAGAACACACACATGAGTTTACACAAGCCTGCAGGACCTGCTTCACTTCTACAGGTGACACAAGCACAGACGAAACATGTTTTCAGCATATTATACATCTGTCTGTCAGTAACTCACCTGTCTCTCTCTCTGTTTCTCAGGTTCAGGTGTGTTGGATTTTGAGTTCAGGTCTGATGTTATTCACACCTGTAAGAAAGATCTGCTACTGTGCAGGAGGAGGGGCGGAGCTAACTCACCCTGGAGGCGGATCCGGGCCCGTCCAACTCATAAAAACTTCCAGGGTGCCTTTGTGCTCTGTAGAGGTACTTCATCACCTGTTGGCCGGTCAGTGATATGTTTACTAGAACATGAAATCAATTAAATGTAATCTTCATGCTCTATGTGTGTGTGTGTGTGTGTGTGTGTGTGTGTGTGTGTCTGTGTGTGTGTGTAGAGATTTTGGAGAATCAGGTGTGTAAGTTTGGCGAGGACTGCACATTCGCATATTGTCAAGAAGAAATTGACGTATGGACGCTGGAGAGGCGGGGCTTACTGGTCAGAGAGCTGCTCTTCAATCCACTAGCGACCAATCAGAAACAAGCGCTCAGCGTCATCAAAATCCTGAACATTCACATGGGCATGTTCATGTTCCTCTGTGAGGTAACGGCACACACACTGACAGAGACAGGATCTAATGTGTTCTAATGTGGGGAAGGACATGGTTTTGACCTGCAGCTGATCTCTGGAGGACATCAGTGTTTTTGTCTGATATTGAAACATGTTTCGTCTGTTCTTCTGCAGGCCTGTTTTGACTGTAAACCCAGAATTATCAGCAAATGTTGGAAGGAGAATCCTGCTCTGTGTACAAACATGCAAACACAACATCCGTTTGACAAGAAAAAGTACAAAATTGGTCCTGTCTTTCTTTCATTCATTTATTCGTTCATTACATTCTTTCTGTCTATTATCTTTCGTCTGCTTGTTTTTTCCTTTCTTTGTTTGTTCGGTCATTCTTTTTCGTTTGTTCATTCTTTCTTTCTGTTACCTTTCATTTGTTCTGTTTTCTTTTGCTTGATTTGTTTTTTTTTTCTTTCTCTTGTTTGCTCATTCTTCCATTCAGTTGTTTTTTGTTCATTCTTTCTGTCTGTTATATTTAGTCTGTTTTCCTTCCTTGATTAATTACTTTGTTCTTTCCTTCCTTTGTTTGTTTGTTCATTTGTGTTTTTTTTCATTCTTCCATTCATTTGTTCTTGTTCATTCTTTCTTTCTATCACCTTTCGTTTGTTCTTTTTTCTTTTGCTTGATTTGTTTGTTCGTTCTTTCTTTCCATCCTTTGTTTTTTCTTTCTTTCTCTTGTTTGTTCATACTTCCATTCATTTGTTCTTTGTTCATTTTTTCTGTCTGTTATTAGGGCCCAAGCACTGAAATTGTGGAGGCCTTATTGTTCTTCTAAGGATTATTATTATTATTATTTTTTCAAGGTTTTCTGTACTTTTGGGGTACTTCACACAAGTGAAAACTCTTTAAATTGAGTCGTCGGCCATTAGGACTGGGCAGAGTTGCAGGGGGGGCGTGCAGAGGTGCTCTCTAGCACCCCCATTTTCACCTACAGTCACCAAACTTGGTACATATATAGTTCTCATAAAGCCGGACAACTTTCATATTTACAGTCATTAGCTCCGCCCAACAGGAAGTCGGATATTTTGGATTTTCTGAAAATCGCAAGCTCTGAACTTTTAAATACTCCTCCTAGGGGTTCATTTGGCGATGCATTAGATTAATGGCTAAAAATGGGAAACAGGAAATGTCACATATCTTCTGTGTGCAATGTGTGATATAGATCAAAATTGAGATGTATGTTTAGTCTCGGGGGCTAATCACATGGATTTGACTATTTTGGGTCACATAGCGCCACCATCTGAATGCAGGAAGTGTGGCTCTTACAACAGACTTTAAAATAGTCCTCTTATATTTACCCAAATTGCTTCAAAATTGTTTAGAATAATGTCAAATGCCAAATGCATGTGTCCACCTTGCATTGTTTTCCGAAAGCCATCGGATGGAAATGGACCCATGGTGCTTGGGCCCGTCATCGCTGTTTGCAGCTGTATTCTTTCATTTGTTTGTTAATTTATCAGTTAGTTTGCTTTTTGTTCATACTTTCTATTATCTTTTGTCTATTTTTTTCCTTCCTTTGTTTCGTTCATTCTTCCATTCATTTGTTCTTGTTCATTCTTTCTTTCTATTACCTTTCATTTGTTCATTTTCTTTTGTTTGATTTGTTTGTTCGTTCTTTCTTTCTATCCTATGTATTTTTATTATTTCTCTTGTTTGTTCATTCTTCCATTCATCTTTTTCTGTTCATTCTTTCTGTCTATTATCTTTAGTCTTTTAGTTTTTCCTTTTTGATTAGTTAGTTTGTTCTTTCCTTCCTTTTTTGTTTGTTAATTTGTGTTTATTCTTTTTTGTTTGTTCATTATTCCACTCATTTGTTCTTGTTCATTCTTTTTGTCTATTATCTTTCGTTTGTTCCTTTTTCTTTCTTGATTTGTTTTTTCACTCCTACATTTATTTATTTCTCTTTTTTGTTTGTTCTTCCATTCATTTGTTCTTTATGCTCATTCGTTTTGTCTTCTTTTTCGTCTGTTTGACTTTTCCTTCCTTGATTAATGTATTCATTCTTTACTTTTGTTCTTTCTCGTTTGTTCATTCTTCCATTCATTTGTTCATAATTTCAGTCTTTTATCTTCCGTTTATTCATTTTTGTCCTTCCTTGATTTGTTAATTTTTTCCATAATTTGTTGGTTCTTTTGTTTATTATTATTATTATTATTATTATTTCTTTTGTATATTCTTTTGTTATTTATTTTTTTCAGGTCTTGTTTCTTTGTCTGTAACATCTTTAGTCAGAGTTATTCTGAGATTTATATTTTAAATACAGAAACAGTAGAACACAACAGCATATGTAAAGTAAATCTCTCTCTCTGTCTCTCTGTGTGTGTCAGGTGTTTGGTTCATGCGGTGAAGAACAGTTCAGTGTGTTACAGTAAGATACGAGCATTGACTACTCACCGTCAGTTTGACATGTGTCGTCATGAGTTCAATTTTGGCTGTAAGAGAGAAGACACCTGCTGCTTCGCTCACTCACTCATAGAACTGCAGACCTGGATACTGCAGAGAGACACTGGTGCACACACACATATAAACGCATTATATTGCAGTACATCAGTAATCCAGCAGGTGGAGCCTCATGCTCATACTCACTAAACCCCATGTGTGTTTGTGTTTAGGCATCACTCCTGAAGAGATTGTGCAGGAGTCAAAAAAACACTGGAACAAACAGCGAGTGAGTTTCTCTTTAAGAGCACCTTTGCATCCCATAATTATGAGTTACACACTTAAGTTTAATACTCAGGGTTAGAGGTATTTAAAAAAAAAAAAAAATAGTAATACCGATGCTCATGAATAATATCATAATGTATGTTATTGTGTGTCTCCATCAGCCTGCGATCGTTGCTTCACGTTCATCTAATAAAATCACTGCTGCCAAATCAAACAGTCCAATTAGAGTGGAGGATACCAACACGAAGGTGGGTCCTGTCCAGGGAACAGGAAGTGCTGACTCAGCTGAGGTCAAAGGTCACAGTCTGGAGCTGAAGTTTGTGTGTGGTCAGTGCTGGAGAGACGGACTGCTCAGTGAACCGGATCGTGCGCTCAAATACTGCACCGCTAAAGCCCGACACAGGTGCAGAGAGACACAACCACACACACACACCAAAACTGTCTGTCTTTCTCTGTCTCACTCTCTCCTGACTGTCTGTCTCTCTCCAGCTGGACTAAAGAGAGGAGAGTTTTATTAGTGAAGTCTCATGAGAAGAAAAAGTGGGTCACAGTGCGACCTTTGCCCTTCGCAAAGACCTTTCCTCAACAATATGATGTGAGTGAAATGTTGTGATAGGTAGATGTTTACAGTTAATATAGTCAACCTCACAAATGGACAAATGGTTGTTAGTGGTGTAATGCTAAGATGTTTCCTCCACAGATCTGTGTTCACGTGATGAATCAGCGTAAGTGTCATTATATCGGGAACTGTACATTCGCTCACAGTCAGGAGGAGAAAGATCTGTGGACGTACATGAAGAACAACGGCTGTGAGCTTCAAAAAAACACACTCATCAACTAGTACAGCATAGAAACACTGATTGGTTCTTCATGGACTGAAGGCCAATTCATATAATATTGTGATTCAGTGACGATCTCACAGATGAGATGTTAGATGATTCATGTAATTGAGTGTTTGTGTTCTGCAGTCCGAGACATCCAGCAGGTGTATGATGTCTGGCTCTCCACGTCCAATCAGAACCGACAGTCTGACGGTACCTCACTGTCTCAGCCAATAGAAGAGAAGCAGATCACCATGCCAACGGACTTTGCTGAACCGATGGTACACGCTCACACATTCATTGTCATGTTTTTGATCTGTACTGTGGTGCATTTGTGCTCCATGTGTGGTGTTTTGTTTGTCAGCAGGACAGTTTTTACTGCCATCTGTGTGGTAAACACAGTAACAGTGATCGTCAGTGGCAGCAACACATCTCATCTGAGAAACACAAGCAGAGAGTGTTGAGTGGAGAAGGAGAAGATGAGAGTCTGGCCTGGTCATATCGCTTCCCTGGACCCTGTTTCTCCATCTGCACCAGGTACACAAACATCAGTGCATTGTGGATCCATCAGTGTGACTGTATCAATGGCAGCAGTCAGGTTGCAGTTATGAAATGTAGCTCATGTGTAACATGTAATAATTGTACTGAAACAATTGAAACAAATTTCTCAATGTGTTCTAAGTCCTCATGGTGGTGTAGTGACTCGCCTCAATCCGGTGGTGGGGGATGAATCTCAGTTGCCTCCGCGCATCTTATCACGTGGCTTGTTGAGCGCGTTACCACGGAGACGTAGCAGGTGTGGAGGCTTCAAGCTATTCTCCGCGGCATCCATGCACAACTCACCACACACCCCAGCGAGAGCGAGAACCACATTATAGCGACCACGAGGAGGTTACCCCATGTGACTCTACCCTCCCTAGCAACCGGGCCAATTTGGTTGCTTAGGAGACCTAGCTGGAGTCACTCAGCACACCCTGGATTCGAACTCACGACTCCAGGTGTGTTAGTCAGCGTCAATACTCGCTGAGATACCCAGACTCCACACTCAAAAATGTTTTAATGTAAACACTTAATCAGGTTTCTTACCAGATGTAGATTTGTTGGCGATTCTCCCAAAGACAAACTCTGCTGTGATCAGCGCCATGTTGTTTGGTGAGGTTACGCCATGTGACTCTACCCTCCCTAGCAACCGGGCCAATTTGGTTGCTTAGGAGACCTGGCTGTAGTCACTCAGCACACCCTGGATTTGAACTCATGACTCCAGGGGTGGTAGTCAGCACAATGTTAGTACCATATGTCAACAGTCAACTGTCTCGGCTGACCACTTGTGATCAAACAATTTCCCCGGACAAAAATGTCCGAAACAGTATTTGTGTCTTTTTCAAAGTACACAACATATTTTGTTTGTCACACCTGCTTTCATAGTTATTAACAATTTTTGCATTTTTGGGGGGGATTCCGGGGATTCTTTTAGCGCGTATTACGCAATTAAATTTGTATATAAGCAAATTTTATGTTACCTTCAATTTAGTTAAAAGCTGTAAACTTTGGCTGCTGTGTGACATGCATTAGAAGTCTTTGCTGCCATCTGCTGGAAAAAGCATGACAAAAATTGGACAATATAATAGCAATGTCAAGTATAGCCTATAGGTGGCCTCGGTGTTCCCCTTATTGTTTAATGGTGTAACTTAATTTATAGATATTATCATATTAAGTTATGTATTTGGGTATATAATTAGGCATTATAAAAGACTATTATTTGTTAAAGTTTAGCTATTGATTTAAACCATTTACATTGTGTCTCTTTTCTTGTCTCACCCATTGATTTCCCTATTGATTTCTATGATCGGGCAAATATGTCCGGGAACAGTACAAGTGTGACTTTTTTTGTTAAACCACCTAAACTTAATGGAATACTTTTTTGTGCATTTAGATGGGAAAGAGGAAAGCTCACAAAGACCCAGACCACTTCGATGAAGGATTAAATGTTTATATATAAAAAGGAATCAAATCGGACGAAAACGTCAGAACAAAACAAGGGTTGAGAAGGGAGTGTGGGCCAATTGTCTTTGTCCTGATTGGCTGTTGTGTTTGATTGACAGGTTGGAGGAGGGTTGTCCTGATGGCGTGAGTTGTGACTTCGCTCACAGTGAGGCGGAGCTTCAGGAGTGGCACAAACGGCGGGAATTTCTGCGCAGAAGGTTGGACAAAGCCCGAGCCGACATGCTGATATCTCCAACTGACAACGATTTTGGGAACTACAACTTTCTCCTTCAAGATTAAAACACACACACAATTCTAATTATGACAACTCAATTATTAACACATCTATTCCTGCATTCTAATGAGGCTTGCTCTGAAAAACCGAAACTCACTCCAGCAACATTTTGAACATTAAAACCAAATAAAGTCCACTGATAAACACTGGTCACTGGCTCTCTCTGAAGGTGTTTCCTCTCCTTGTTTCACTGATTGTTGTCAGTTCAGTGTTGTTCAGAGTGAATCGCCTGATGTTCATGTGTGTCAGAGTTACTGTCAGTCCTGATGAGAGCGCACGATGTTGATGTTTTAATCTGTGAAGCATGAAGCTAAAAGACTTCATTCTCCTTTAACATGAAGTTGTGTCAGATTGATTTCTAAAGTTAGAGCAAACACTTTTTTCAATTCTCCTGGGGAAAAAAAGCAAGATTATACTTTATTATTCACGAGTTCACTATTATCAGAAGTTGTGACATTCAGACTAAACTTATAAAACACAGACAAGAGAGTTCAGGACGTGATCAGTGACCAGCTCATCTGAATGTTTTACTTTCATACTGTCGAGTTTCTTTTGTGTTCATTGTCTGTAGAGAATCAGTAATGTTCATACACTGATTAAACGTTACATCTGTTAGACAGGAAAGAGTATTTTGTTTTCCTGCTTTTGACTTCATCTGCACGCAATGAAGAGGGAGGACGTTATTTTTGCAATTTTAGTTTTGTTCATACAGTAACTCACTGTTTATACAAGCCAATTGATCAATGAATGTATTGCGTACAGTATTATGTAATAAACATTATTTTTATTAAATGTGTTTGTTTATTAGAGAGACTGAATTTTAGTATTCTGATTAAATGCTGCTTTGCTTGAGATGCACATCTTCAGAAGGATTTAATGAAAAAGAAAATAAATGCAAAGAGATCAGACTGGCGGATGAGAAATCCCATAGACTTGCACTGAAGAGGGACTTGAGCCGTATCTATCTAGAGACTAATGTTTTATTTGCTTGTTTTTATTTCAGTCCCTAATGTCTAAATAAAGTTTGACATAATAATAAAGCTATAAATATAAAATAAAGATAGGTCAAGTTAAGAGAAGTTCAGAATTTTACAGTATTTCATTGTTGCATGTGTGGCGCTCCTGTTCTGTCCGCTTTGTACGGGATTCGAACCGGGGTATCCAGCATGGGAGGCGGGTGCACTAATGAGGCTAAAGGCTACATCCTCTAGCGTCAGTCGCTAGTGCACCTCTTGAGGTCAGGAGAGTGAGGTTTATACAAATTGCACAGCTATCTATCAGCTGACCACCGTTACACTCACCCCCCTAAACCTCACTCCCATCCGGGTCACGGCACCATTGTGACGCTCCTGTTCTATCCGCTCCGTACGGAACTCAAACCGGCATCTCCGGCATGGGAGGCAGGCATGTTAACAAGGAGGCTAAAGGCTACAGCCTCTAGCGTCAGTCGCTAGTGCACCTCTTGAGGTCAGGAGAGTGAGGTTCATACACATTGCACAGCTATCTGTCAGCTGGCAACCATTACACATGTGTAACACCTTCTTTATATTATTAACAAGTAACAATACCCGGGGGGGCCTGGGTAGCTCAGTGGTAAAAATACGCTGGCTACCACCCCTGGAGTTCGCTAGTTTGAATCCCAGGGTGTGCTGAGTGACTCCAGCCAGGTCTCCTAAGCAACCAAATTGGCCCGGTTGCTAGGGAGGGTAAAGTCACATGGGGTAACCTCCTCGTGGTCGCTATAATGTGATTTGTTCTCGGTGGGGTGCATGGTGAATTGAGCGTGGTTGCCGCGGTGGATGGCATGAAGCCTCCACACGCGCTATGTCTCCGTGGTAACGTGCTCAACAATCCAGGTGATAAGATGCGCGGGTTGACTGTCTCAGACGCGGAGGCAACTGAGATTCGTCCTCCGCCACCCGGACTGAGGCGAATTACTACGCCACCACGAGGACTTAGAGCGCATTGGGAATTGGGCATTCCAAATTGGGAGAAAAAGGGGAAAATCCCCCCCCCCAAAAAACAAAAAAACAAAAACAAGTAACAATACCCATCAGAAAATAAACTATTTTTTTTTTCTTTTTTGACAAACTTCAAATTACTACACAATGCAAAAAGACACAAGATTTTCAGCAGATAATGTATTATGTATCTGAGTTTTGACATTTAAATGTGATATTCATACAGCGCTAAATACATTTACTTCACAGGTTAATCTGCAAATACAGTAGGTGATGCAGAGAAGCCACATCCATATATTTAATGCATTTGACAAACTGTGTTTACGGTATTATATGCATATGTGCATTCTCTGAAAATCAAACTCATAATCTTGTGTCTAACAGTACAATAATTAAAGGTTCAGTCCCTTTACAGTTATCTGAGGTTCAGTGTCTTGGTTCATTGCTCACCAATGGCTGGGATGAAATGAGCCATTTCTGATTACCAGCTCTGAGCTTTAGCCACTATGAAACCCCATGTTTAAATATTAAAACTTCTAACCCTTTACATTTTTGTAAATAGCTTTGATTCATCAGCTATTAGCAATATATTGCGATTCAGAACAAATGTCTGTAAATCACTAAATCGATTGAATTCTTCCTCTCTAGTGTATTCTGTAAACTGCTTCTCTGCTGATGTTCAAACACGTCCGTGTGAAGTCTAAAATGAGAAACAGAAACTCATCTCATCCTTTATATTCTCTATTAGATGTATGTAGCTAAACTGTCAATAGCATCTTGTTTTGTGTATTTTCTCCATTCATCTGGAATCTCTCCTCTCCCCTGGAATGTTTTATTGTAGTACTCCTCAAGATCTTTCTGGAATCTGCACACAAACCACTTCCAGTACAGCAGCTAAGAGAGGTCAGGAGTGATGCTCCATTCGGCATAATCTCCACCGGCTCTTCTGTACTCTCTAACGAGGATTCTGTGACCCGAGTCTTTGGGGTAAAAAGATTGATCGCTTGCTACTTCTGTTGTGCAGATGCTATTCGATAGGTTTGTTGTTCCTGTGTAATATATTCCATTAATTCCATCCACTCGATGGAAAGGAACACTGTGATCTCCATTATGGTCCTCTATTGTGTTCGTGCATGTGGTTTTACAGAAAGGACACTGAACCCAACAGCACTGACAGAAGTGATCAATCAGAATCTCATCTGGTCTGTATTTATAGTCTAGCTTTACTGAAAAAGACATTATAGAAGGAAGTTTTTTTCTTATCACATCCTCTAGAAGGTTGAAATCATCAACATCATCATGATTCACTCCACTGAGGTCTCTCTCAGAGAATATCAGCACATCTGAGAGCTTCTGTGTGAAACACTTCAACCACAAATCAACATCTCCACTGTTCACTTTAACATGTTCAGTAGATTCACGTGCTGCTTCCATGATCTTCTGCTGCAGGAGTTTCATGTTCTTCATCATCTTGGGCAGAACACTGACACTGAACTTATCAGTGATGTACTGACTGACTTCATCTCTGATGAAACTCTTGAAGTGATCTCTGGGATTATGACTGTAGTTCATGTATGAGTCAAAATCCTGTTTTTCTGCCAGTGTTTTCAGGATGTGTTTCTCCAGATAAGATCTGTTTCCATTCAGTGATTCACAGTTTGTTCTCATTTCATCTGCCAAATCTCTTGCAGTGTTTCTGTAGACACTCTGCTCAATGAGCACTTTTAGTTTCCAACCGATGATCTCACTACATATAGCAGCTGATGTTGCTCCTTGACAACAGAGGAGTATTTTCACATCTTTTAATATGTCAATGTCTTCGATTGGAGGCGTGTCTCTGATGATCCACACACTGTTTCCAGAAGGAATCAAACTCTTTCTTAAGGGTTTCTTCATCATTTGTTTTGTCTTTGAGTTTTAAGGCCAGTTCTTTGCTCTTTTCAAAGAGAATGAATTCATGATGTGTCCTCTTAGCATCAATCTTTTTCAGGTCTCGCTGCTTAAGAATCTCATTTAATTTCCTCATCGTTTCTCTCACAATGTTTTCCTGAAGCTCTTTGATTTTGATTTCAAATGAAGCTTTCCACTGTGTTACTAAATCAGCATCTTTGTCTTTCTCACAGAATTCTGACATCGATTTTTTCACTTCTTCAATTTTCTCTTTCAGTTCTCTTTGAACATGTGTTTCCTCAACCCAATATGTTGCTTCTTTTTCTATTTTGTTGTGTAGTTTGTTCTCAGTTTCCAGCATGGCACTGCGAAGACTCCAGGACCACTTTGTGTATTCTGTTTCTAGTCTCCTGTATGCTGCAACCTCAGAGAACTGAAAACAACACAAAGCACTGAGAAACGTTTTTAGAAAGAATAGTTCACTTTGGGCCTTATTTTAAGAGCACTATCTCTTAGTGATAAGCCATATGCACAAAGTCAGTGGGCATGGCCATGAAGTGTCTGTATTTTCAGCCAAGCATGTGCTAAGTCTAGGTACAAGTGGGTTGGCAAAACTGTTGCTGCGTCCGAATATCCATACTTCTCTACTATATAGTATGCCAAAAACAGTATAGTTAGTATGTAGGAGTAGTATGTCCGAATCCACATGAAGCAGTGAGCGAGAAATACCCAGATGACCTACCATTTCCGGCGAGATTTTGAAGTGCGGATCGACTAGACACTCAACGATCCCATAATCCCTCGGGAGCGGAGGCGACGTCACGTTCAAAACACTTGATTTAAAGGAACAGCGGTGAATCGCAAGGCATATATATATATATATATATATATATATATATATATATATATATATATATATATACCAAGATAATTGTTCCTTGTGCATGAATGGTGCTTGTTTAACACCCAAAACAGACAGTTTTCGCAGTTGTTGTTATTACGTCATATATTCGGGTCACAAGACGATGCCAACGTCCCCGGATGAAGTATGTCCGAAATCTATTCATACTACTCGCATGCATTCTTAAAAGAACGTACTGTTTTGCCGGCAGGATCATCAAATCCAGTACATACTGTGACAGTACGTGGTTTCGGATGCAGCATTTGTGTGCAAATCACTAATGGGCTGGGTCAAGTGCAATTTAATTCTGAGGTTCTTCTATGATTATTGCACTGTCCTGTTTGCGTCCTATTTTACATTCCATTTCCTGTCATGCATGTCGATATAAATGAAGACAGCCTATTCATAAGAATTTGGTAGTGTATAGGGGCTGTATGCAATGCATCACCTGCTCTGTATGTTGCCTGCGCTGCATCAGACTGCTATGTACTGTATGTGTTGGATGTGTTCTCTATTGGCCTCTCTGGACTATTGGCTCTCGTCCTGCTCTCCTGTGTCTCAGCTCCTTACTTGACGGTGTTACGGGATGCTTAAAATATGCTTTGTTGCTCCCTCATTGTTCACTGTTATGTAATTATGATGCGGAGGAGGCCGTGATGGAGCACGTCTGGTGTTTAATCAGCTGATCAACGGGAAAGCGAGATAAGGGGTGGACGGAGACACCGGTCTGAGAGAGAGAGATGCACATGGTCGTGTTGCATGTGTGTCTGTTTATGTTTGTTTAAGTTCATTGTTTAAGTTCATTTATGCATTAAAAGTTGATGTTGATTGTTCAGCCGGTTCCCGCCTCCTCTTTGCCCAACCTTTAACTGTTACAGTGGTGCCAAAACCGAAGAGGGAGGAGGGATGCACTGTCACAGAGTCCTCGCCGCTGCCATCCGCCAGGGGAGCAGCCACGGCTGTCTGCCTGGGGACAGAGGGGTCGCTGCCGGCCGCCGAGAGCCGGAGGAACCGCAGCCGTCTGCCGAGAAGGGGTGGAGTGGTTCCGTCCGCCAGGGGCCGGAGGACTCGCTGCCATCCGCTGGGGGAGGAGCGAGCCGGCGTCCGGCAGAGGGCGGAGGAGCGGCTGAGGACCGGGCGACAGAGCGTCCGAGAGCCAGCGAGCAAGTTCTCTCTCTCCTCTCTCTATCTCTCTGTGTGTCTCCGCTCACCCTTTCCCTCTCCCCACGCCTCCCCTCGTCTCTCCCCCAGGTTCACAGGAGGCAGGGTGGACCACCGGCTGACAGAATGGCCGGAAGGGCAACGTATCCCCCCCAGAGATGGGGGGAGTTAGTCAGACCAGTGGCACCCTGGCCTGAATCGGGCGGGGGAGGAGTGTGACGAGGAGAGGGTGTGGCTGGGCCATGATGGAGCACGGCAGGCGCTGAATCAGCTGATCAGCGGGAGAGCGAGATAAAGGAGCGGCCGGAGACACCGGTTCGAGAGAGAGAGAGAGACGCACGCGGCCGCGTTGCACGTGTGTCTGTTTATGTTTGTTTAAGTTCATTTTTTAAGTTCATTTATGCATTAAAAGTTTATGTTGATTGTTCAGCCAGTTCCCGTCTCCTCCTTGCCCATCCTTTACCTTTACAGTCATGTATAATTGTTATATGTTTCTTTGTTTAAAGGGTCTAGACGTGCTACATGAGAATAGACGTGCTTCTTAGACGTCTAAGTGCAATGACCTATTTCTACAGTACACCCACAGTTTGCCCACATACACCCACAGATAGCACAGACACTCCCAACCATGCACACTTGCGAATATTGAATATTGGGCTTACAATTAGGGAAAATTTAATAATGCATTCTGCACCAAGGGCTGTTACATTGGAAGTGTCATTGTTCCTAGTAGTACTAATTCAAAGCACTACAACAAACATGAAAGGCTCAAACTCACCTTTTCTGGAGCAAGTGTTTCAGTCCAGCTCTTCTTCACCTCTTTCTTTCTTTCATATTCCTCTCTCCACTCTGCTTGTCTTTTCTTGACTTCATCTCTATCTTCTTCACTAAGTTTCAGCTTTTCTTCAAAAGTCTTTTGTTGTTCTTCTCTCATGTTTCTCTTTTCTTGCACTCTGAGCTCAAAGTCCTTTGGTTGTTTACATTTCTCTCTTTCTATTCTCTCTTTCTCTGCTATTAGACCCTCTATTTCACTCCTGAGTCTCTGATATCGTTCTTCACTTATCTGTTTCTGTTTCTCCCATTCCTCTCGTTCTCTTCTCATCTCGTCTCTCATCTTTATCTCTTTCTCATGATTCTGCCTTTCATTCTCTATTCTGTTCATCAGTTTGTCTATTTGTGTTTCATATTTGCTCTGAAGATTTTCTTTTTCTGTTTTTACTTTCTCTTTTTCTCTCTTCATTTCCTCAATTTCATGTTTAAGTGTCTCTCATTCTCTTTTCATCTCTCTTTCATGCTCCTCTTTCTCTTCTTCTTGTTTGGTCAAGAGTTCTTCTCTCTCTCTGTTCAGTTGCTCGACTCTCTCCATCAGTATGTTTGTTTGTTTTTCTTGTAGATCTCTCTCCATCTGTCTGAACATCTTACATGAGTAGTAACTGCCTCCGTTTGCTGTCACCATGGCGTCTATTTTCTCCAGTAGATCAGAAACCTGTGTGCGATCTCCAGTCTCATTATTATTGAACACATGGAATCTGTTTCCACACTGTTCAGTCAGGTTCATCAAAGGAGATCCTGGATTTCCCAGCCACTCTTCAATAGTTTTTTTCTTTAGATCATCTCCTCTGGTGAAGAGCACCATGGTGTACATTAAAGAGTTTTCACCAAACGTCTCTTGAATGATCTCCACTGACTTCGCCTCCTCTTGAGTGAAACGTTGTCCTAAATTCATCACAATAATGAACACATGAGGTCCTGGCAGTATCATTGGGATGCAGTTCGTGATTTCTCTCTGGATCTCTTCATGACGGACTTCAGTATCAAACAGTCCTGGAGTGTCAATCACAGTAATGTGTCTGCCGTTCATTTCAGCTGTTTCTCTCTGACACTCTTTAGTAATCAACTGTTGCGATTCTTCTGCTACAAATGCTTCTCTTCCTAAGATGGTGTTTCCTGTTGCACTTTTCCCAACTCCAGTTTTTCCACGCAGCACAATCCTTACATCATCTGTGCTCCCTGTTGAAACTGTAAAAGAGTAAATGTATTAGTTTTAAATGCAAATATGCAAAGTGCAATGCAACAAAACATTTTTTACAAAACAAATTCCAGTGTGAATATTTATCAATCACAATCCACTCCGGACATCTGGTGTCCATTACAAAAAAAAGGAAAATGATGAAGTGTCTACCTTCTTCTAACACACATGCCAGCGCTTTGCAACTCCAAGACCTAGAGGTGGGCGATATTAAACTGTTTAAATTGATATACCGTTAGAAATGTCAACGGGGTGGAACATTTTGAGTAGTGTTTTTATTGCAGTATGAAAAATGACACGGATGGTAAAGAATGTGCATTCCAATCATAGTTTAATTAAATTATAATTACATTATACATTATATTATAATCATTATTTTTATTTTATCCATCATTTGTTACTTTTGCATTAAAATGTGCCTTTCTCTTGTGGTCTTGGATGAGTGCGCTCTTCCATTGCACGCACACACGTACAGCATGCGAGCAGAGAGAGAAAACTGATGCGTTAGTTATATTTCAATTCTCTTAAATGGCTTTCTTGGTTTTAATCTGTAAAAACTACAGATAGCACGTTTCCATCCAATCAAGTGAACAAAATTGTTACTTCTGAGGAAACTGTAGCTCTTTTATTACAATTTAATGAAATACTTTCCATTTAAAACACAGAAAAAACACTTACGTTTTTTGAATTATTATTATTATTATTATTATTTATCCCCTTTTCTCCCAATATGGAATGCCCAATTCCCACTACTTTACCCGGACCTCATGGTGGCGCGGTTACTCACCTCAATCCGGGTGGTGGAGGACAAGTCTCAGTTGCCTCCGCTTCTGAGACCGTCAATCCGTGCATCTTATCACGTGACTCGTTGTGCATGACACCGCGGAGACTCACAGCATGTGGAGGCTCATGCTACTCTCCGCGATCCACGCACAACTTACCACACGCCCCATTGAGAGTGAGAACCACTAATCACGACCACGAGGAGGTTACCCCATGTGACTCTACCCTCCCTAGCAACCGGGCCAATTTGGTTGCTTAGGAGACCTGGCTGGATTCACTCAGCACACCCTGGATTCAAACTCACGACTCCAGGTGTGGTAGTCAGCATACTCGCTGAGATACCCAGGCCCCTGAAGAACTTGTTTATTTACAATAGGTGGCAGATGTCTTATGTCTGGCAGTGACAGCATGTCAGACAGTTCTGGCAGTGCTATGTGGTGCGCTCGTCCATCCTTATGACTTTGCCATGCGGATATATATATAAATATTTCTGATATGCATTTGATGAACCAAAACTGTCAATTAACCTTCTCTTCAGCACAGTTCAACTTATTTGCTCTGCAAACTCTATGCAGGCTTTGGATTTTCAGGACACCAACATTTCAGAATGACCGGAGCAACATCTGAGTTCCCACTCTTTTCCAGGATATTTTCAAAAACGGCGGGAACAAAAGACAAGGATCGCGCATTATAGTAATACATTCCTGTCTCCATACGTTTTTAAAAGATATGCAGTTTATGAAACTTATATATGAAATCAGCTCTTTAATATAAGCTATTGAGATCTTAGACATTGAAAAAATTATTACAGATGAATACAGACACAGCTTCTAATGTTAAACTCTTTATTAGCACCACAGTGGGTTGTTCTACTGTTTAAATGAAATAGTCATGGTTGTTGGTATTGTTTTATAAATTAGATCATTATTATTCCTATTATTGTTATATTTTAATGAGTCTTTGCTTTGTATAATAACACTTGTTGAGTTGAGCTGATCAGACAAAGTCAGAGTGACCACTGAGAAAGAGATTATTCAATAAATCCTGCATATATTTTTTTTACCATCATTTCATCTCCTGCCTCCTGCTATTTTCCTGTTCTGACTCTGCTGCCTCTTGGGCTGGTAGAATATGTTCACACTCACCTCTTTCTTTGCAAATCAGATGCTGTCCATCATTACTGTGTGCAATGTCCTGACATTTCTCTATAAGCTGAGCAGGAGTGCTGTTTCTCTCCAGTCTGAAGTGTCTGTTGTTGCATTTGTGAATGATTTCCTGTATAATGTCACTGACTTGAGTGTGTGGCTCTTGTGTGGTGAGCACCATGGTGTGTTGAAAAACACTGTGAGAGAAAGAGTTGAGCAGCATCTCCACACACTCTTTCTCTTCTCTTGAACACTGATCATGTTTCAGTACCAGAAGGATCACATGAGGTCCTGGAGCAGACAGATACACACACTCTCTCACTCTCTGTGTCATCTGATGGAGTGAGATGTTTGGAGTGTTGATGACTGTCATGTGTTTTCCTCCAACTCTCTCTACAACATCTGGAGGTTCTTCAGCCTCAAACGCTGCTCTTCCTAACATGAAGTTTCCCACTCGACTGTATTCTGAAGCATTCAACCCCAGCACAACAATCCTCACTGTAAAGTGTGAAATCAGACAATTAGTTTTCATAATTATTACCACCAAGATCAAGGTACAATAAGCACATCAGTCTATTATTCAACACACTTCTCTGCCCACCCCCTCCACCACCTGACACATCACTGACAGCAGATGTCTTCGCCACATTTTTTACTAATAAGGTTACATCCATCAGCAATACATTCTCAGCACCACACCCTGTCAAACACCCATCTCCTGTATGCAACTCTTCTGTCTCTATGTTCTCTCCTCTGACTGACACTGAGGTCTCTAAACTCCTCCTCTCCAACCACCCCACCACCTGTTCCCTTGACCCCATTCCTTCCCACCTTCTCCAGGCCATCTCTCCGTCCATCCTACCTGCACTCACACACATAATTAATACATCTCTACTTACAGGCACTTTTCCCACTACATTTAAGCAGGCTCGAGTAACCCCGCTGCTGAAGAAACCCGCATTTAACCCCACACAAACATAACACTACAGACCAGTCTCTCTTATCACATTCATGGCAAAAACCCTTGAAAGGGCAGTTTTCAATCAAATCTCTGCCTGTCTCTTACAGAACAAGCTGCTGGATTACAATCAGTCAGGTTTCAAAAGTGGACACTCCACTGAGACTGCCCTGCTGTCACTGAGACAGGCGAAAGCTGAATCCAGATCATCCGTCCTGATTCTGCTGGACCTTTCTGCAGCCTTTGACACAGTCAACCATCAGATCTTACTCTCTACCCACTCTTCTCTGGGCATCACAGGAACTGTGCTTGACTGGTTTCATTCCTATCTCTCAGGTAGGTCCTTCAAGATAGCCTGGAGTGGTGAGGTATCCAAGCCACATCAGCTACTTACTGGGGTACCTCAGGGATCAGTGCATGGGCCACTTCTCTTCTCTATATACACAACATCACTGGGACCCATCATTCAGGCACATGGTTTCTCTTACCACTGCTACGCTGATGACACGTAATTCTACTTGTCTTTCCAGCCCAATGACACCACAGTGACTGCTCGAATTTCTGCCTGCCTGGCAGACATCTCAGCCTGGATGAAGGAACACCACCTGCAACTCAACCCAGCCAAGACTAAACTCCTTGTCTTTCCAGCCAACCCAGCTGTTGAACACAACATCACCGTGCAGCTGGGTGCAACTACAGTAACGCCTTCCAAATCAGTCAGAAATCTAGGGGTAACCATCGACAACAGACTAAATTTCACAGACCACATCTCAAAGACTGCAAGATCGTGTAGATTTACACTCTACAATATCAGGAAGATAAGACCCTTCTTCTCTGAACATGCCACATAATTGCTTGTCCAGTCACTTGTCATAACTAGACTGGACTACTGTAACACTCTCATTGCAGGCAAGTCTTGTGGGGTGCTTTCGGTCAGCAGTGGTGAGTACCTGCCGACAACAATCCGAGGAGGGACAAACCGCCGACAGGGTGTTGGGTGCCCAAGGCTTATCGATGTGCGAAGGCAACGAAGGTTATCCCGTCTGGTCCGAACCGACAGAAGGTCTATTGTGGCACAAGTCACAGAAAATTTTAATGATGGTTACGGAAGGAATGTGTCACAACACACAGTGCATCAAACCCTGCTGCATAAGGGGCTGCGTAGCCGCAGACCGGTCAGAGTGCCCATGATGACCCCTGTCCACCATCAAAAGTGCTTACAATGGGCACATGAGCATCAGAACTGGATCTTGGAGCAGTAGAAGAAGGTCGCCTGGTCCAATGAGTTCCATTTTCTTTTACATCACGTGGATGACCGTGTACATGTGTGCTGTTTACCTGGAGAAGAGATGGCATCAGGATGCACTGTGGGAAGACTACAAGCCGGTGGAGAGAGTGTAATGCTCTGGGCAATGTTCTGCTGGGGAACCCTGGGTCCGGCCATTCATGTGGACGTCAATTTGGCACATGCCACCTACCTAAACATAGTTGCAGACCAGGTACACCCCTTCATGGCAACGGTATTCCCTGATGGTAGTGGCCTCTTTCAGCAGGATAATGCATTTACATTTACATTTTACATTTATGCATTTGGCAGACGCTTTTATCCAAAGCGACTTACAGTGCCCTTATTACAGGGACAATCCCACTGGAGCAACCTGGAGTTAAGTGCCTTGCTCAAGGACACAATGGTGGTGGCTGTGGGGATCGAACTAATGCGCCCTGCCACACTTCACACATTGTTCAGGAATGGTTTGAGGAACATGATGAAGAGTTCAAGGTGTTGCCCTGGCCTCAATTCTCCAGATTTCAATCCGATTGAGCATCTGTGGGATGTGCTGGACCAACAAATCCGATCCATGGAGGCCCCATCTCGCAACTTACAGGACTTGAAGGATCTGCTGCTAATGTCTTGGTGCCAGATACCACAAGACACATTCAGGCATCTTGTAGAGTCCATGCTTCAGTGGGTCGGCGCAGAGGACAAATATCATATTAGGCAGGTGGTCATAATGTTTTGGTTTATCAGTGTAGATGTGGAGTTGGACACCGAGAAAGTTTGTCAGAAGCCACATCTGCAGCCACATTAATGTATTTACACAGCAATTACAGTTGCAGGGAACAATATACTGTAGCATCTGTTTGAATATAATATTTGTCAAAAATTTTGTTGTGTTGATTCTCATGCACAGCTGACAGCACGCTGATTGTTAAGACAATGGCATACTGGACATTCCAGATATTCAATCCCAGAGTTATAGTACAAAAAAAAAATTTCATCTAGTGTCTAGCATCAAACCTTTTGGCGAACATTAATTTTTTTAAAATATCCCAAAAACCGCAACCCCAGATTCTATCATTTTAACCCACAATTGTGTTTTCAAATAAGCCCAATTTGTTGTGGAAGCTCGACCCTGGCACCACTCCACATGTGCTGCAGCTGCTTTGGGAAGAAAGAATGAGAAGACGTGTGTGTCTCTAGTCCTGTTCGACATGCTCCGAGCAGGATTTGAACTGGCGTCTCCGGCATGGGAGGCGGGCACCCTACCGAGGAGGCTAAAGGCTACAGCCACTAGAGTCAATTGCTAGTGCGGCTCTAGAGGCCAGGGGAGTGAGGTTTACACACTTCACAGCTACCTACCAGCTGGCTCCCATTACACTCACCCCCATCCGGGTCACGGTACCACTGTAACTGGTCTACCCGCTCAGAGCGGGATTCAAACTGGGGTCTCCAGCATTGGAGGCGGGCGCACTAATGAGGAGGCTAAAGGCTACAACCTCTAGCGTCAGTCACTAGTGCATCTCTTGAGGTCAGGGGAGTGAGGTTTACACACTGCACAGCTACCTACCAGCTGGCTCCCTTTACACTCACCCCCCTAAACCTCACTCCCATCCGGGTCACGGCACCACAGTAACCGGTCTACCCGCTCAGAGCGGGATTTGAACTGGGGTCTCCAGCACACTCACCCCCTAAGCCCCCTGTACATTTTTAAAAATTAGAATTAATTTTCTTTACAGAAAATATCGATACACAGCATGTTGGGGCTATCTTGGAAGAGAAGTTAGGGTGGTAATTCCATCATGTGTGGGGACTAGGATCCAGAAAACATTTGCTGAAGACTCTGGAGACTATGGTGGCTTTAAGATTCCCCCTCTAAGAGCTCAATAGTTTACTCTTATAACAGTATAAATAAAAAAATAATTCAAACAAACTCAGGTTTGAGTCATCAATTTATTTTAAATTTCAACAAAATGAGGGGGGCCTGGGTAGCTCAGTGAGTATTGATGCTGACTACCACCCCTGGAGTCGTGAGTTTGAATCCAGGGCGTGCTGAGTGACTTCAGCCAGGTCTCCTAAGCAACCAAATTGGCCCGGTTGCTAGGGAGGGTAGAGTCACATGGGGTAACCTCCTCGTGGTCACGATTAGTGGTTCTCACTCTCAATGGGGCATGTGGTAAGTTGTGCATGGATCGCGGAGAATAGCATGAGCCTCCACATGCTGTGAGTCTCCGCGGTGTCGTGCACAACGAGCCAACGAGACGCTCAGAAGCGGAGGCAACTGAGACTTGTCTTCCGCCACCCCGATTGAGGAGAGTAACCGCGCCACCACGAGGACCTACTAAGTAGTGGGAAATGGGCATTCCAAATTAGGGAGAAAAGGGGATAAAAAAATACAAAAAAATTATAAAAAAGAAATTCAACAAAACCTGACATCCGAAGCCATGTTAATATTATTTGAATTTTTCTTATTTTTATTTTAAGTTTTTTTTTTTTTTACTTTTTTATTATACATATACAAAATGTATACAAACATATACAACTTGTTAATTATTATTTAAATATTTGTGCAGCGAAATACATTAGTTAAACGTCACATAAGTGATTTGCATATGCATGAGGCACAGGGGGCGTGGTCAAATGCAGGTCTGACCCGTTTGTTTTTACAAATGCGACAGACACTTCAGCTGAAGTCTTGCATTCTTGTCTGAGTTAATTCAGTTACTTTGTTTTAAAGATGTCTAATCTTAGTGGTCTTACACGGAATGACCTTCACCACGTTTTCAAAACTTTTCTGGAAAATCCCATGTTTTCCAACTATGACAGCGGTGAGAAATTGCTTCTTTTATTTTCTGATACTTTGCTTAATGTGTGACTTTATTTACTGTTTATATAAATTTACATAAATTTGCTTTATGTTGTTGTTAATACATAATATATAATGTAATACTAGCTTGAATGACTGTAGTGTGAGTGACATGCATGCAGAAGTGCAAAGAAGTAACAACAGTTTAATTAGAGCTTGTAATGTGATCAGATTCGTTAATGAGCATTTAGAAGGTTTAGATGATTGTTTTTATGTATGCAGATATATGTAAAGATCCCAGCAGGTAAATTATAGTCATGATGATGATGATGCAATAAAGCAGGTATAAAAAGGTTTTGTTGGAGGGGTTTGAATGGCACCATGGGACTAGTTGCAAATACACTAGATAATGTATGCTTGTGTAATATTCACTTTTAATGGCTGCTAACTTGATCTGGATTGTTCATTTTGGCCCAACTGGTTCCATTTTAAGGGCCAGATCTGTGTGCATCATTTGAGGTTATAACTGTATTTGTGTCATTATTAGAACAGTTATAACACCTGCTCATTGACACATGACTCAATAAAAGGTGAAAGTTACTCTGACTTGAGAAATGGCTTAAACAGTTGCAAATCTGTTATTCAAAAACATGATATTAGTTAGAATGTATTGCACTGAGTGTGTGAATAAAAAAGGATCAAAACAACTCTTAAATTAAATGGTCTAATCTGTCAAATCTAACACAACAGTCTATTGGCTTTGCGCTTAAATATTTGTAAAAATAGGATTGGTCTGTGGTACTACATCAGTGTTTGACCTATATGGCCGATATTGATATCTAAAGTGCAGCGTGCCCAGTGGTACTATGGTATTCTTTAAAGCCAGTGTTGGGTGTAATGCATTAGTAAGTAATTAATTACTTTAATTAAATTACTTTTTCATTGAAAAAAGGAAAGTAAGGGATTACTCTTAATTTTTCAGTAATTTAATTACAGTTAGTTCTGATGTAATTGTGTTAAATACTTTATAAACTATAGAACAATTCTATATAAAACAATAGTGAATTTAAAATCAAAATTTAATGTCTAATGATAAACTATATGTTTTTTAATTTAACGCCGCCCCCTTAAATTCTTTGGCCAGTTCATGAATAATTAATTTGTTTTTATTTGATTTATTTGAAAGAAGAAAAATGAACAATTTCATGTCTATCATTATATTTTTCATCTGGCCGAGGAAAGTAATTAGTAATAAGTAGTAATGCAATTACTTTTCAGACAGAGTAATTAGTACAGTAATCTAATTACACTGTAGATGTAATTAGTAGTTAGTAATTAATTACTTTTTTAGAGTAACTTACCCAACACTGATTAAAGTACTTTGGAGTAGAATGTTAATACCATGGTATTTGAATATAGTATGCACTTAGTACCATATATATCATGCTATTATCATGATATTACATGGTATCGCCAGAATACCCCTAGTAAAATTGGTAAAAATGGTTAATTTTGTGGTTACTATTGTTTTACTGCAAACATCATAGTTAAACTGTGGTTACTGTAGTAAAACCAGGGTAATTTTCATATGTACTTTTTACATTGTAAGGGAGACTTGTCCTACTTATACTGCGTGTCGTTCCTACTGTGATTTTCCACTCTGACTTTATTATTTGAAGCATCTGTTGTATGAGGAACCATGCGGCTATAAACACATTTGAACTCATGACAAATACATGTCTGGCATACCAGACACGCGGTCCCGAGCATGCCACACAGCTGCACTCTGCACGTGCCGCGGCTCCGCCCACCCAGCGCCAGCGCCTGCAGCACGTGTCAAAACACGAGCTCACCGTGAGGAACAATACTACAAAATGAGGACGTGAACACAATATTGGATGTTTTGAAGTATTGAGAAGTTAACTGAAAAGGAATATGCGGGTATACACTTGTTGGCTTTAATTGAGAGAAATATACAAATATGTTTTACCTGTTTGAGGAAGTAGTTGCATTGTCTAATGTATTTAAAGTCAGTCAAATATATGTGGATGACATTGTTTCCCGTGTTGAGCGTCATTTTAAGGACATTCTTCGTTTGTTTTGGAACAAAGAGACTCGTTGCTCATTGATTTAGCACTAGAGTAACTAGGACTAACAGTTGACCAATCAGCGAGCGAGAATCTGCTCCGGCCTCTTTAAGGACTATCGTTTTACTGTTTAATATTAATTTTCCGTTGGCGAGAGAGCCAATCAGCGCTCTGAAGGCGTGTTTTCTCATGAATGTGTGATTAATGAGCACAATACGCTGGAGTGAAGCGCTAAGGTGTTGTTTTGGCAGGAGGTTCAACAGAATTAACCGACTCATCCGAAGCCCGTTTTGTCGTGTATATTTGATACATATTCGATAGATAATATCGTACTAATCATGCCCGGACAGGAGTCGGTTACTGTGGCGATTGGTCAGCAAAAATCATCTGGTTTTGTCTTAAAGAAGATCATGAATATTCCGCCTCCAAACATACTAGAGGGTCAAAACGACGGTAAGATGCATTTAACCTGCTAATAGTATGCATATCAAACCATAATAAAAGACAGAAAAATAATTAAAGTGTTAAATGTGTTTAAAAGCACATGCATACCTAATTCATGTTCTACCATGCACATGATCTAGATCTTTGTGTGTGTGTGTGTGTGTGTGTGTGTGTGTGTGTCAGCTGCTGCATTCATTGGTCCCCTAAAAGAACAGAAAGTTCCCTTGTAAATAAGTATTGTTGGTACTGTGGTACAATAATGGAATCAGATGGTAATACCATTACTGTATGATTACCATTTTCATATATTTACATAGTACAAGGAAGTTCAAAGAATATTATGGTACCATGTCCATAAAACCCCCAAGTCACTTTGGATAAAACCATATGCTAACTGAATGAAAATAAAATACTACATTACCATGGTACATGTCCCCCCCCCCCCCCAAAAATAAATAAATAAATAAATGGTACTACTAAAGTACTTTTTTGTCCTTTGATGTGATGTTAAACTGGACTAAATTCATCCCAAATATTTTACACACAGATATGTAGTTACAAACTAGTTAGTTACTATTTATAACATACACGAATCTATGCTACGTGACACCCAATAATAGTAATTAACAAAAGTTTTTTCACTGCGGTCTAAACTATGCTGTTTAGAGTAGATAATGCAAGGAATCTAGACCACATCCACACTAATTCGCTTAAGTTTGAAAACTAAATTTTCAGTTTTCTAACGTTGTTGTTTTCCAAAGTGTGGAGAGCGTTTTCGTAAGTCTCGGATTGTGGTGGAGAAAAAAACGCAGTTCCAGTGTGGATGAGAGGTGTCAACGTTGCAAAATTAATCCTATGCCATGTCAAAAACGAATACATTGCCGAATGTGCATTAATTTAGCTACAGTTAAAATATACTCTTTTGACCGTGAACGAATGCGAACACGTTCGACGCATGCGCACTACGACTGCTTTTAGTGCATTCAACGGCATGCGCTGACAATGCACGTGTTCAGAAAATCTGGGCCGCACGTGGACAGTCCGCTGATGATGAAATTTACCTCATGCATACTGTGCGCATACTAATCAGCAACGCTGGCAATTTTATTATTATAATTTTTTTTCTCCCCAATTTGGAATGCCCAATTCCTAGTGCGCTTTTAAGTCCTCGTGGTGGCGTAGTGATTCGCCTCAATCCAGGTGGCGGAGGACGAATCCCAGTTGCCTCCGTATTTGAGACCGTCAATCCACGCATTTTATCACGTGGCTTGTTGAGCGCGTTGCCACGGAGACACAGCGCACGTGGAGGCTTCGCGCCATCCACCGCGGCATCCATGCTCAATTCACCACGCGCCCCACCGAGAACAAACCACATTATAGCGACCACGAGGAGGTTACCCCATGTGACTCTACCCTCCCTAGCAACCAAGCCAATTTGGTTGCTTAGGAGACCTGGCTGGAGTCACTCAGCATGCCCTGGGATTCAAACTAGAGAACTAGTGAACTCCAGGGGTGGTAGCCAGTGTCTTTTACCACTGAGCTACCCAAGCCCCCGTAACGCTGACAATTTTAACGATTCCGGTTCCTTTACAAACAATTCACAAACTGACTCGAAACAAAAACAACATTATTGTTGGTAATATATTTTCTAGAGGTCGACCGATAGTGGATTTTGGCGATATCGATAACCAAGGTGGTGGAAAAGGCAGATAACTGATTAATCGGGCAAAAGATTTTTTTATTTTTATCGATTTATAGAATGATAAAACATTTATTAGTCTTTCCTTACTATGATAGGCACAGACATTGAGGCTAGAAGATTCCTATATATATATATATATATATATATATATAAACTATCGGTAGAGATTTTTGCCAATAAACGATTTTCCAAAAAGTAACTGGTGGCACCGATTAATCGGTAAAACCGATATATCGGTCTACCTCTAATATTTACATGTTTTTTATCCAAGCACCATTTATGACAACAAAACTTCTTGCAGATGTAGTTAAAGATGTTCATATTCTTAACAACTAGTCAGAAATAACACTTACGTAAAACTCATGAGATGTAAGAGGTTCTATTATTTTTCATTTTAATTTACTGAAAAATTCCCAACCCTAGTCTAGAGCTGTGTTTGATCGCAAGTCTGTTCAAAGCAAAGTGTGTATTTTAATATTTCTGTTTGCATAAAAAAAAAGGTAAATTTCCTATTAAATTTTGCATATTGTTCTTTTGATGTTTGACTAAATTATAGTTCTTCTCTCAATGAAACAGATATTGAGAAGGAGAAACAGAGTGCGGGTGGTGATGGGGCGGCAGGTGGGGGCGGCAGTGGTGTTTCGGGGGGCGTCTCGGCCTCGCTCACCCCCACCATCTGGGACAAGACCATCCCGTACGACGGCGAGACCTTCCACCTGGAGTATATGGACCTGGACGAGTTCCTGCTGGAGAACGGCATTCCCGTGACTCTGGAGGAGGAGTTGAGTAAAGATCCGGAGACGGAGCAGCGCGGAGGCGAGGCAGACGAGTCCTCCACCGCTTCAGAGGAACCGGCGGCCGTCCCAGATATGCCTGAGGAGGAAGAACAAGAGGACGAGGAGGAGACGCTCACTGATGCAGCAGAACTGGAGTTGACGGAGAGTGCAGAAACTGAGACGATGAGTGAGTACACACACACACACACATTAATATATCGAGACACACACATTAAGAACTATTACAAAGTAGAATGTTACGTTATTTCTCTGAGCTGACAGAAATACACTTTTGTGTACTTTTCAGAAACCAAAGCTGATGCAGATCGTGTGACGCCCACCCCAGTCGACCCGGAAGAGATTGAGGTGAACATGACCTTCCAGCCCGACCCCACAGACCTGGTTCTGTCCAGCGTTCCCGGAGGAGAACTCTTCAACCCCCGAAAACATCGCTTCTCAGAAGACGAGCTGAAGCCACAGCCCATGATCAAAAAAGCCAAGAAAGTGTTTGTTCCTGAAGATGCAAAGGTGAGAGATTACCTCCCATTACCTCACTCATCCAAGATCAGGGATAAACTTTCTGAAAATGCTTCTGGAGAAAACCGTAACAGTCCGCGTGTTCTTCTTGTTCCAGGAGTATTTTACCGTTCGTTTTCTCTATAGGCATTGCAAAAAATGCTTCAGTAAAGACCAACTTGCTCCGAGATGAATCACAAATTTACAAACTTTGATTTAAACAAATAAGTATTTGAATATCGGGAAGAAACTCGAAGATACAAGACACTAACTACTCAAAGTATTGCGAATGTCACTGATTGGCGGATCTCGCGTCAGGATTGTAGTTTGTTAAGCACTTAAAAGATTTCTTTCAAAGTTTCACTTTGGGGGGCTCTGGGTATCTCAGCGAGTACTGACGCTGACTACCACCCCTGGAGTCGTGAGTTCGAATCCAGTGAGTGCTGAATGACTCCAGCCAGGTCTCCTAAGCAACCAAATTGGCCCGGTTGCTAGGGAGGGTAGAGTCACATGGGGTAACCTCCTCGTGGTCGTGATTATTGGTTCTCGCTCTCAATGGGGCGTGTGGTAAGTTGTGTGTGGATCGTGGAGAGTAGCATGAGCCTCCACATGCTGTGAGTCTCCGCGGTGTCATGCACAACGAGTCACGTGATAAGATGCGCGGATTGACGGTCTCAGAAGCGGAGGCAACTGAGACTTGTCCTCCACCACCCGGATTGAGGCGAGTAACCGCGCCACCACGAGAACCTACTAAGTAGTGGGAATTGGGCATTCCAAAATGCTATTTTTTATAATTTCATAAAACCAGAAAAACTTAAATATTCTTAATTGTTTTGTTTTTTTTAAAGATCCAGAAATATGTGTATTCTACAATTGTAATTGTATGTTAGTTTTGCTAGTTGCTATCTTGATTATTTAATTTATTTTGCATGTTTTCTTGTAGGATGATAAGTATTGGTCACGGAGGAAGAAGAACAACGTGGCAGCGAAACGTTCACGTGACGCTCGCCGTCTGAAAGAGAATCAGATCGCCGTACGTGCCTCATTCCTGGAGCGTGAAAACGCGGCGTTGCGACAGGAAGTGGCCGAGTTGCGGAAAGACTGCGGCCGCTGCAAGAAGGTCATGTCCCTGTACGAGGCCAAATACGGAGCACTGTAAGGGACAAAATCTACCAAGACACAACGCAATCTCCCCAGAAAAATTCACACCATTTCCGCATCTGGGGATTATGGGTAATTCAGTTGCATTTGGTGTGTGGATGAGTGGACACTAGAGCACACTTTTAATTCAGTAATGTTTTCAAGAGTTTCATGTTCAATAAAAATCAGGAAGTGAAAGGGTTTTTTAGAGACACAAGTTCTCTACTGATGTGAAAGTGCCGTTGAGCGAGAAATCCATCCTGAAAAAACTAAAAAAACGATGTAACATCACCTCCCAAAGCATGAAATCTACCCTTTGACGTCTGTCATACCTCATTCCACTCCTCCCTACGACCCCAGTGTGGCTGCCAGACAGACCCTCACTTCGACTAGTGATGAAAGCGGCGAGTTTATCGCTGTAGTCAGTGTGAAAGAGAGATCTGGCACCCTCTGTGGCGGAACGGAGGAATTGCAGACAGCGGAAATCAAGAGTTAAGAGTTGGAGGTCAGAATGAGAGTTTTTTTGGTCATGGTAATGGTGACCTTCCAGTTTTTTTCCTGGTTTTGCCACACTGAAAAGAGTTTCCTCCCCTTGTTTACACTTGACACATGTCTATGTTTGTGTACAAAGATGTAAAGGAGGTTTTCTCACCGTGACATGTGGGAAGTTTGCCGTAAGTAGAAAAAAGTGCATGACCCACTATGTGAAGCAATTGTTTTGTCTTTTTTCTATAAAAACGAGTGCTAGTAAGCTTCCAGAGTGCAAGCGATGACATCAATAGGGTCTTTGTGGTTGATAGAGGTGTTGTCCTTCTGTCAAACCCAAAGAGACGAAAGATGAGTCCTTCGTTTTCAGGACTGTAAACATACGCTTGTATCTCTCCACTACACATTTTTTAAGGTGTTGTTGTTCTTCCAGAATAATAATATGTACACGTGTGATATTTCTATTGTGCAGATTTATTGAGTTACCTTATAGTGACTGTATATCTTCTACTGAGTGCTTCTACTCTGTTATAATGCAACTTGATGGTGACAAGCAAAAGTAATTCAGACAATAACGAAACATTTGTTAGTTTTAACTGGAACATTTGTGCAGGGATTTTAATTGTAAGTTGACTAAACAACTGGATTGTTTTTTGTTTAGTTTTTTTAGTTTCAGGGTTTAATTCAAGGCAATAATACGTAATTCATCTTTACCTCAGATTAGATATCTCTGCCAAGTGTTTTAATTTAATTTTTGTGTTTTTATTAATTATTAGCAGTACTCTTCTATGAGAGCACTGTGGAATCAGGCAGCTCAGTTCTGTTGTGTGCGTGATAAATGTGCGATTAATGGGCCTCATTCATGAAACGGGCTCAGAATGAATTTCTGTGTAAATGGTTCGTGCGCAAATTGTCACATTGCATAAAATCGTACAGAAATTCTTGTATTCTGTGTAATTTTTTGTAAAACCATGTTCATGTCAATTTTCGCTTTGCGGAACTTCTGTAAATTGTCACCCTCTGTGGAAATTATTCGTAAAACCATTCTTGCATCAGTTGTCGCATTGCATAAAAACCTATGTACATTCACCCCTGGAGTCACGAGTTTGAATCCAGGGTGTGCTGAGTGACTCCAGCCAGGTCTCCTAAGCAACCAAATTGGCCCGGTTGCTAGGTAGGGTAGAGTCACATGGGGTAAACTCCTCGTGGTCGCTATAATGTGGTTCATTCTTGGTGGGGCGCGTGGTGAGTTGTGCGTGGTTGCCGCGGTGGATGGCGTGAAGCCTCCACACGCACTACGTCTCCACGGTAACGCGCTCAACAAGTCACATGATAAGATGCACAGGTTGACGGTCTCAGACGCGGAGGCAACTGAGATTCGTCACTACGCCACCACGAGGACTTAAAAGCACATTGGGAATTGGGCATTCCAAACTGGGAGAAAAAGGGGAAAAAATCATTCACAAAATTTTTCATATTCGTAAATTGATTGCATTAAAACATTCTGTGTAAACTGTTTTTAAAACTATTTTTACATCAATTATCGCATTTCTTAAAAAAATGTAAATTGTGACATTCTGTGTGAATTGTTCATAAAGCCATTCTTAAGCAAATTGTCGCGTTACGTAAAAACGTAAGTACATTTTCAGATTCTATGCTAGTCTTTCACAAAATTATTCATTTTCTTAAATTGATTGCGTTAAAACTTAAAATGTGACATTCTGTGTAAATTGTTTGTAAAACCATTTTTGCATCAATTGTCGCATTTCTTAAAAAAAGCAAAAAAAAAAAGAAAACGTAAATTGTGACATTCTATGTGAATCGTTCATAAAGCCATTTTTAAGCAAATTGTCACATAACCTAAAAACGTAAGTACATTTTCGGATTCTGTGCTAGTCGTTCACTAAATTATTCTTACGTAAATTGATGCATTGCGTTAATTCGCATTGTCCTATTTCGTGTGAATTGTTTGTGAAACGATTCTTACATCAGTTGTTGCATTGCTAAAAACAAATGTAAATAGTTGAATTCCATGTAAATCGTTCAGTTAATTGATGCGCTGCATTAAAAGTTAAATCGACATATTCTGTTAATTGGTTTTACGAACGATTTACACAGAAATGCATTCTGCTTGTGTTTTATGAATGATGCCCAATGTGTGAGATGGTACAAACATTGGAATTATTTTCTTTTAGATATTTTTTGGACATTTCTTGATATAAAAACTCTTGACATTAGCATAATCAGCACTAGTATCATTACAGTCCCACAAGTGTCATTCTTCGCTGTTATTCCAGAGATAATGAACTGGACGTGAGATTTACGAAGGATTTAGGGATTATATTTTTAAATGGCGGAAAAGCCATAATGGGCTTCCAGTTTGTAAGCAGTGTATTCAAGCTGTCACGGTTTGTTTTTAACATGCATAAAATTCTCCACAAAGTGTACTTACATCTTCATTTTTCCGCTGAAAACAAACAAAACGTTTTTTCTTTTGGGGGTGGCAACAATGTATTTTTATGGGTTGGGTTTTAAGGTACGTTATGTTTGGTTTCTTTTTTGCCAAACTAATGTATGTAATTTTAAAGGATTGTGCTTTTGTAAACAGGTAAAAAAAAAAAAAAAAAAAAATTTGTTTATTAATTGAGTGTTGCATGCATGCTGATGTCATAGTGACTCTGTGCAGTGGGCGTGTCCTTCCCATCCACACATAGATAAAAACAGTTTTGATCGTTTCTTTTTCACTCGTTTAAATTAATGTATAATACAAACCAGACACATCTAGAACTTTTGTGTTCAAAATTTTCAAGAAGGAAATTTAGCTGGGTTTGTTCGTATGCTTTTAAAAGGCCAGTTTTTGTGATATAAATTGAATCCAATGGAGTTATTAGTCTTACCTCTGTTTTGCAACCGTCCAAATGTTTGCCTGTTACATTTTAGTTTCAGTTTAAGCTTTATATCTGTACGTTTTGTGTTGGACTACATACAACTGAAATGTAGCAGTCGGACTCAGTTTCGCTCAAATGGAAATCTGATATATGGACAATGTACAAATAAATGTACAAATATTAGGATTTTATATATGTACATATATGCCCATAAATAAGTATAACCATATATTACATTCTAATATTTGTTCTGACTTTAAAATGGCCATTGTGTAAGATATGTGGCATAGACATATATGTGACATTTTTATCACTCATATCATATATGTGCATGCATTGCCTGCCATATATCAGATTTTTGTATGGGTGTTCTTAACAAAACCATATAACTTTACATTATATATATATATTAGTACATTTTTAAAAAGGACTCTATATTTCTTTTTTAAAGAGTGATATGTTGTTTTTTATAAAAAATAAATAATGTAATGCAATCTCGTGTAATGCAGTATGTCTCAACTGTATCCTGTATCATGCAAGTTAATAAAGCTATATATGAATTAACCTTGTTGAGGTCGTGATGGATCTGCTCTGTGATTGGTTCTTGCTGGTGACATCATACGGAGACATTTGCAGTACCAACAGTGAGGACTGCACACACACGTGTTATCACACACAGACTGATATGCACACATCTGTGCAATCTCCTCAGTTACACACACATGTCGTCCTCTGGATCTGGAGGTTCATTATGAATCTCAGTGTGTGTGTGAGATTGCGTAACAAAAAGCAGAACTCTCAAGAGCGTCGTTACATAACATCTGCTTCAAAAGGAGAGATCTGAATGTGTCTGAAGAGAAACACAATGCAACAAAGAGACGTCCAGAATGAAATGTTTAACCCTTGTGCGACCTTCGGGACATTTTTGTCTTTTTTATTTTTCATTTTGGCTGTGTTAATGTCAACGGCATACATTTTGCCAGAGGTGTGTATTTTTGGGGGAATTTTGATATTTCAACCTCAGTTCCTATAATACATCTATAATACACTGTGTACACAAAATAGTTACACTCAGGACCTTCAGGACAAAAATGTCCCCATTGAAACCCATTAAAACTGCAATATTTGATCCCAGTGCCATTAAAGCATAAAATCATGAATTATATGATATTATGCTTTCATTCTGGAGCCCTGGCTTCAACATTTACATTTTTAATATTTTACACCAGATGGCGCCATTTATCTCATGTTTAGCCTATGGAGCAAATACAAGCTTTTCCCCTATTCTCTGTTTGCTGTATTATAGAGCACTGCAGGACAACTGAATAAATGATGCAGATAAAATTGTGTGCGTGTGTTGGTATGGATGTCAGAGTGTGTGTGTGTGTGTTGGTATGGATGTCAGAGTGTTGTGTATGTGTGTATTGAGAAGTGTGTGTGTGTGTGTAAAACAACAGTGGCATTATGTAAACAAACTGGCATTTAAAGGGTTAAAATCCTGAAAATTAATGAATATTTGGTAGTTATGATCAGGACTGATTTTGATTAAAAAAAACTAATTCACTGAAAGTGGAAAATAATATTAATATATAATATTATTGTGGCAGTTTTTTGATGCGGACATTTTTGTCCTCTAAGGACATCAGAGTAACTTTGTTTTTATTGACGCACAAGGGTTAAATTCATTATCAGTTAAAAATCGACCCTATTAATGTCTTAATACACATACCTGGTCTTATTGTGTACAATTCATCAGTAAAATCTTGCCAGTAATTAAAGGATTAATGTAATGCTGGTTAGCATTAATGTGATAAAGATTAAAATAATAAAAAATAAGGATAGATTTGAAATTTTTTTTTTTTTTGATTTATGGAGATACCCTAGAGGGTGAAGTTGACCTTCAAATGAGGACGTTAATCTTTAAAAAATCATGGAAAATGTTATTCCTTATAAAATGACCGTCCCCCAAGATATTCTGCCATGTGATTATTTTTCATGACAATTAACAACATTTTCCCCAGTTTGAATGTGACAAAAATGATGACATTGATGTTTATAAATCATGGTATTGTTGGTTTATTAGATTAATGCATTTAACGTTAATCAGTGGCGTGTCCAGATTTTTTTGACTGGGGTGGCCCATGTGGGGCACAGACTCATACAAGGGTGGCATGAAGCGTAACTCGTCCCTGATATTAATACTAATAAGAAGAAGATATGTACATATTCAAAAAAAATTAATAGTCAATTAAAACTTACCTACAGTGTTCCTTACCTAAATAATTGATTAACTGTTATTAAATGTTATGTTAATACTCCAAAAAGCATTTATTTTTTACATATGGTATTTTTTCAGTATATTGTCTCTTTAAACTGCATAAATGTCATGGACACTGATAACGTGAACACACAGCAGTTCTGTGTAATTTTGTGGAGTTTTGGAGTGGAAGAGATGACGCTACCGTGGCTTGACGTAATACTATCAAGTAGGCTATTGTTTTATTTTGAGACAATAAAGAAGATATTTATTACTGTTACCATAGGCCTACATATATAGAATGAGCATGGATTTTAGTTTTGTGTAGGCTACTCAATTTAGCCATATATTGGGATGGCCAAAGGCAATTAGATTGAATAAACAGTGCTTTAAAAACAACTTACTTAATTTGAAAGGTGGTAATGATTCTAGGGGCCCAAAGGTCCAGGGGGGCCCACAACAAATTTGAAACTGTATTATTTTAATAGGTAAGGGGCCCAGAATTCCTTGCTACACACAGCACACAGCACGTGCATCAAATTATACAATATTTAGAGCAAGCAGGTGGTCAATTGGGCTTTAGAAGAATGGCAGAGCAAAGTGTGGGCACACTGTCATCAAGTGTAACTCGGACAAGAAAATGGTCAATTTAGTGTTAAGAAACCAACCTCAGGCAAGTCAGATGGGCATCATGTCACGCGTCATCTGATAATTGCATTAACAGAAAAATAAAAGGTTCTTACATGTGTACACTTGTCTATTTGGAGTGGAGTGGAGAGGTGGTGGTGGTGTAGTAGACTAAAGCACAGAACTGGTAAGCAGAAGGTTGCTGGTTCAATCCCCACAGCCATCACCATTGTGTCCTTGAGCAAGTCACTTAACTCCAGGTTGCTCCAGGGGGATTGTCCCTGTAAGTTGCACTGCCTCAGGGCACTGTAAGTTGCTTTGGATAAAAGCATCAGCCAAAGGCATAAATGTAAATGTATTTGTATGGCTTTCACCCTGTGTAGAAAACAAATGTGGGGTTGAGGGAACAGGAGTGGTTGGGAAGAAAATCACTGCAGGCAGATAGCAGGTGAACATGGAGAAAATTCAGTGGGAGAGTTCAGGCACGGGACTTCTAACGGGATGGATGATTGTATTGCTTTTTGTCATGTTGTACAATGTTTGCAGTATAAACTTTGTTTATAGTGAAATGGTCCCTCTTCCGATTTCTTCAAAACCTCTTCACGTGTGCACTTCAGCATTGTGGTCTCGAGGATCACATGACATGCAGCACGATCTACAGTGCACGTTCAAGCCAATGAAGCCATATTTCATTTCGGATGACTGTTCACAGTGTTTCCCCCGAGTCCACACAAATAACTATAATTTCCTGAAACTGCTTTCCGCTCCGATTTAAAGTCGGCATGAAATGAAAATTCACCCCATCTATTTTCTAAATGCATGTTATTGATCTTATTGTGAACGATTCATCCATGCATATGTTTTTTTTTTCTCTCTTTTGACCTTGTAATCTTTAATCAAAATGTAATGACTCAATCTTCCGGTGAAACGACAGACTTCTCTCTGGTGACGTATGCAGGACTTCTCCAATCATTTAGTCTACTTAAACCCCGCCCCTTTCTTATAAATACCACAACCTCGCGTAGAGTTGAACGAAGCATCAATCACATGTTGGTGAAGATGGCAAGGTGTAATTTTGTCTCTTTTTCCTTCAAAACTATCATTCCTGTGGTCCTGGGTATCTCAGCGAGTATTGACGCTGACAATCACCTCTGGAGTCGTGAGTTCGAATCCAGGGTGCGCTGAGTGACTCCAGCCAGGTCTCCTAAGCAACTAAATTGGCCCGGTTGCTAGGGAGGGTAGAGTCACATGGGGTAACCTCCTCGTGGTCGTGATTAGTGGTTCTCGCTCTCAATGGGGCGTGTGGTAAGTTGTGCGTAGCATGAGCCTCCACATGCTGTGAGTCTCCGCGGTGTCATGCACAACGAGTCGTGATAAGATGCACGGATTGACGGTCTCAGAAGCGGAGGCAACTGAGACTTGTCCTCCGCCACCCGGATTGAGGTGAGTAACCGCGCCACCATGAGGACCTACTAAGTAGTGGGAATTGGGCATTTCAAACTGGGGAGAAAAGGGAATACATTTTTTTTTTAAACTATCGTTCCTTAACCCAAACTTCCTTGGTTACGGAATGAGGAGGAATAACGGCGGTTGTGTTCGAGACATTTCATGCCTGAATATCTGAGGTGATCACTAATGAATGCAATGCTTCGGATGCCTCTGGAGTTTATTTATATTTTTGAATGCAGTTATTTTGGGATGCACAGCACAAGTCAGTGTTTTTTCCCTTTATATTCAGTGTATTGTGATTCAAAACATTAAAATATAGTTATCATTTCCTCACTCATTTTTCAACGGCTACAGACTCTTCGTAAGCAAAGACCGCAATGTGCTCGTGTGTTTATGTTGTCAGTTTGATCATCAATGTGTTGAGATCGCTTCTCAATTTCACTGATAACCATGTGACCGGTGTGCACCGTTTTGCTACGGTTTCCAGGTTGAACGACGTTTCCTCAAAACGATGTGAAACGGGATTTGAGGTAAGTTTTCTCTCGTTTGGTGGGTGTATCAGAGGTGTTACCCAATCAGCAGTGACGTGCATATAAACCCTGCCGTATTAAAAAGGCAGTGCGCACAATGGATCCAACTAAAGTCCTTTACAAGTGTGTCAACTGCAGGTTGGTGTATGCAACAACTGAAGACATCAGAAGAAATGTTTAACTTGTCATCCTGAAATTCGAGGCAAATGTTGGATCACCATAATTAGGAACCACAGTTTCCACATATCCCTTCACTCGATTGGGATGTTCTCTGCAATTCTGGATGGCAACAGCAGTGACTGTAACATCGAGCATATTTTGTAGTATTAAACACGTATTTAAACCGATTTCATCAGGCTCTGAAAATTCTTCGAAAATAACGCAAAGAATGGCCTTCTCAGCTGCCATAGTTGCAATGCTTGCGTAACACAACAGGGTGTTCAATGCACCACCATTTCCGTTTAAATAAACGTTTTGCTACGTTTTGTCGGGGCTGAACGTGCCCCAGGTTCTACCTGGTTTTATCGAAGGCCCGTCTCCGACTTGTGAAATGGCCAATCACAGTTTGTGGATGGATGAGGTAGAGACTAACCTCCGCCTCTGTTCTATGCTTTTGCCCTTTGTATAGAATAATGACGGACACTAAGGGGTAATCATGAATATCCCCATGCACACACCTCACCCTCATCCGGCATCCTGCATCCAAAGCCCTGCCTTGAACCAAGCATTGATGAATTGAGGTTTGATTACAGCCTGAATCCACCAAGGCTTGATATGTACCCCCTTGGATACTCACCGGTATCCGGTACATCCCAGCTCGATCAGGGGTGGCCTGTGGCACGTCAGGAATTCGAACAAATGCCCCCACCTCCACCAGCTGGCATTGGTCCTGGAAATGCCCAGGATTCCCGTAGCAACAGTTTAGAATTAAGAGTTTAGGATTCGTCAGCAGCCATATCACCCTGCAGCTCTCGCCTGGTTGCCCACTGAAGCTAAGCAGGGTTGAGCTTGGCCAGTTCCTGGATAGGGGACCTCCTGGGAAAACGAAGGTTGCTGCTGGAAGAGTTATTAGGGTGTCCAGCAGGGGGTGCTCACCATGCAGTCTGTGTGGGTCCTAATGCCCCAGTATAGTGATGGGGACACTATACTGTAAAAAAAAAAGCACAGTATAGGTGTGTATATGGTGTGTGGTGAGCATTCTGGTGCACTATGGCTGCTGTTGCATCATCCAGGTGTTTGCTGCACACTGGTGGTGGTTGAGGAGGTTCCCCCAATACTATATAAAGTGCTTTGAGAGCATCTTTTTTTTTTCATACAATGTAAGTGAATGGTGATTGAGGCTAACATTCTGCTTTTTAACAATCCCTAAGTCGTACAGGTTTGGAACAACATGAGGGTGAGTAAGTGATGCCAGAATTTCGATTGAACTTTAATATAAAAGGGTCCCTGTAATAAAAGATGACTAGATTCCCCTTCAAAACTTCATAGTATGAAAGTCTCTTTCTCGTGAAATGATGAGAGAAAAATAAATAGCTTTAGTTATTTTTTTTAGTTATGTTTAGATCACTCAGATTTGGCTTTCATTCCGAAATCTGTGACAAAATGATGCAAATGTGGTCATATGAATGAATAATACACATTTATTTAAAGGAATACACTGGGATCAGTACAAGTAAACATTAATCAACAGCATTTGTGGAATAATGTTGATTACCACAAACATTAATTTCGACTCGTTCCTCCTTTTCTTTAAAAAAAAAGCACAAATCTGTGTTCCAGTAAAGAAAAGGAGGGACACGCCCCTCTGAAAGCAGAAGACACGCCCCCTCAGACAGCAGAAGACACGCCCCCTCAGACAGCAGAAGTCTGTTCAGTGTTTCCCTGCAGCTGAATGATACTGCATAAGAGCAGCAGTAAAGTAACCATAGTAACAACACGTGTCTCAAGATTTTGCCACGTTGAAATGCTTTAATTTGGAGCTCAGAGTGTCAAAACACTAAAACCATGACCTGCTGTGATAAAACAGAGCTGCTTCTCATTTTTCAAAACTGTACAATAAAAAGACAGATTTATCTTTTAATATCCTACAAAGAAATGTTATCTAGTCATTCCACCAGCACAGTTCCCGGTCTTGAGTACAGATAGCTAACCTTGTTAAAAAATACAAAGCAGGAGGTGGAAAGTAACGGATTACAACTACTCTCATTACAGTACTTGAGTACATTTTTTCTACTTTAAGTATAAATAAATAATAGTAATTTTACTTTTACTTGAGATGATTAACGTATTCAACTTCACTATTCATCACAAAGTACAAAAACAATATATATTTTTTCTGAATATTTGGGAAGAAAGTTATGAGTGCTAAATCTGTTTATAAACTAAAACATGTTGTGCGCGGCATAAACTGCTGCCGGTGTCCTCTCTTCTCTCGCTTCTCCAACACTTTCTGCCCCGTCACTATACAAGAACTGTAATACTGTGATTTTCTGCATATAAAGAGCCGTTCATTCAGGTATGAGGGAACCGTCTGAACACGTTTAACCACTGATCAAACTTCATTTGTCAATGTTTTAACTGTGTCAAACATGAACACAATGTAGTTTGACATATATGTGGGGATATCTTATTTACTTGCTACTATAAGTCTAAAACAAACTTTTTATATACCTTAAAAAGATACAATGCCAATAGTGTCGGAAATTAACAGGGACTCGGGGCAAAAATGCCACAGAAATTGACAAAAATATCCCCAAAATTCAAAATATGGGGGTAAAAAATGGCCACGCAACGAGTTCCCGTGTTTTATTAATAATATCTGATATAGTTACAATTACATACATTGCAATCTTCTTTTGACCACTGAACATGACTGTTTTCCCTCCGTCCGGTTCCTCACACCATCATGCGCACAGACGGGCTCTCCGCTTCTATCAATCCGCATCAGTTCAGTATTGTACTCCAGCGTTAAATTCTGTAACCATTCGCCCCTCTTGTTCAAAATAAACTGTCCTAGCGGGCAAGGGCGTAGATTTGGCTTGAACATTGGTGGGGGTTACAGTGTGAAAAATGTACATGTTTCCACTGATCATTGTATAAATATTGGGGGGGGTTGTACTTGCTTGTTTTGATTGTTGGTGGGGGTTACCTCCCCCCCATCCCCCCTGGAATCTACACCCCTGCTAGAGGGTAATGATCTCGCTCATGGTGCTGTACTGTATTACCCTGCCCTGTCTCACCCGCTAGAGGCCAAAAGTGTGTAAGGGATGGATGTTATATAAAGAAGGTATGAGAAATCACAAAACATAATGTAACCAAATGCTACAATTTACTGAATAATAATATCTCAATATGTTAAATAACCATAATGATAATTAAGACTTTATTATTATTACTGTAATACAATAATACATATACAGAACAACCATTATTAGTGTTTGAATCAATCATATCTCTCACTAAACACTGTGTGAAATGTTTATTTTTGTCTTATTTTATTCAGTTGTAGCAGTTGATAACAGTTTGCTTAATAATCTCATTCCATATCTGGATAATTTCTGCAATATCATAAAGGATACATTTCCTCTGTGATATTGCATTATATTAGTTTTGTACAGTATGTTAACTTAATAGCCAAAATACTTGGACATCTGTGAATGAGAATAAACCTGAAATAAGAATGTGTTTCAGTCACAATGCACATTATGTAGTTTAGAGATGATTAAGAGACATTTATAATGTTACAAATGGCTATTTCTATTTAAATAAATGTATTCTTAAAACGTTTGTTTGTCCAACAATCCTCTTGCAGCAATGCAGGTCTTTGGTATTAAGAAGCTGCTAGTTTAAGACCTGTGAGGAGTCTGTTTCTCAAATTAGAGACTGTGATTTTGTCTTTTTGTTGTGCATCTGGCTGTCCACTTCCCTCTCTATCCTGGTAAGAGATTATTTTTTCAAAACAGTAATGCATGGAATAGCCTTCATCTCTCTAAATCAATAGACTTTAGGAGAAAATAGAATTTCAGGAGAAATGTGTTTCTATTTGCCTATTTTTAAAACTAAAATGTTACTTGGAAGTGTAAAACAACTTGTAAGATATCAATACCTCTGCAAATGGGGAAAAACCCCACTGTATTGTGATTTCCGCAATAGTAGCGCAACCATTTTCAATTGTTCTAATAATAAGAACATTTTCTTAAGTACCAAATTAGCACTTTAGAATGCTTTTGTAAGGAATAGGTGACACAGTATATGTTTGCCATCACGGGTAAAGAAAAAAATATGCAAAATTATTTCAAACCATAATAATATTTAGCAATTAATGATTTTGACAGTATTTTTGATCAATTTAATGCATCCTTAGTGAATCATCAATTTCTTTCAAGAACAAAAATGTCTTTGTGTTCTAAAAATGGAAGCGTATATACTATATATAATTTTCATAAAGTAACTCGTAACGTAATTACTTGAGTCATAATATTTCTCAGTACTTCTACTTGTACTCAAGTTAATTATTTCTTCAGTAGCAGTACTTTTACTTAAGTAATAAAAATCAGTACTCTTTCCACCACTGAAGAAATGGATTGGTTCCAAATAATGCGGGGAAAAAAAATAAAAAATCCAATTGGAAATTTAAGCAATGTGTTTTAAGGATTACTAGTGTTTTGTAAATGTACAATAGTCCTACACTGGCTGCAGAAGAACAACTGGCAGCGTTTGTTAGGATGGGGTTGAACATTGAGTGCCGAGAGTTTCGTACACAATGTTCAGGACACTTCCATTTCCTACTGAAAAACTGAACATTTCTCAAGCTCATCAACCATAAACAAACATTCTCCAATGACCTAAAAAACAACAGCCATAAAATGACCAATCTTCAATTCAAAGATTTCTGTTGAAGGTAAGATACACATGCAACACATTGTTAAACATTTTATTAGTCATTTCATCTTGCATATATATTTATATTCATATCGTTATTTCTGAAAAAATAACTTCAGCACGTAAGAAACTAAAGATCTCAAACATAAGAAATATACACATTCATGTCATTATAGTATATATCTCTTCATTTGTTTTACAAATACCATAGATAACTCTTTTGAAAAAACAGAGGGGGAAAAAAAATAGAAAAATTTTAAATAAACTACAAACAAATGTAAAAATACACTCAGTCATAGCATTTATAGAGAAATCCAAATCCCACCCACCCCAAATGAAATCAATATAATTTGAAATGTAGTGACATTCACATTTCAATGTTTGGGAGGGACATCACAGCAAGGTTAGGACATACATATGGTCTCACCCAACCACCAGCCCATTATAAACTTTTATTTTTAATACAATATTTAAACTACAGTACATTACAAAGCTATAGTTCAGACATAATTGGCCATTAAAGGGAGAGTAAAGGACCTTTAGCATCTAGCATCTTTTTTTTCTAGTGAGGCATTGAGAGCTTCCAAAAGGTCTAGTGCGTACGGCTGGATAAAACCAAATGCCAAGGGGGAAGTGAGGTCATAGTGGATACCATAACAGGCTCCTACCTTCAACAAGAAGACTCTAGAATACTAGCTTCAATCCTAGTGCTCTAAAGAGACCATACAAGCACTTCACAAAACACAGCCAGTGTAGTCAGAATATGAGATAACATTCAAAGTCCTTGCTTTAAAGAAGAAAAAAAAAAAAAAAGTGCCATTTTCACTGTAGAATCTCCTCCATACTACAGTTGACAACCTCTGGATTAAAAGTAAAAAGAACAATGTAACAGGTCTCAGTGCTGTTAAGCTAATCTGATCCTCTCTGCATCAACACTTCAGTCCTTGTTTTGTCCCATGCCTTCAAAGTCACATTCAGCCATTTATCAATATCTCCAGCACCTCCCAGTCACCTTCATGCACTGCCGATTAAGAACCAGCATGTATAAGAGAAGGAAACCAATAAGACTCGCAAACAACCCTCCATAAATCATTCTGCCTTGTGTCCTTCCTCTGAACTTCACTTACAAGATTTGTGAGAATGAAAACGTTGAACATCAATCCTCAATCCAACTCTGCACCACAATGACGTGAGAAATGTCAGGTTTAAACACTGGTTGGTTTCATTAGAATTTGGCTCCGTTTATTCACACTGAAAAGCTGTCTCAAGGTTAACAAAAAAGTGCATTCAAAGCCCAAACGAACTGCATGCAGCAAGCATGAGCTCCCTCTTAATCATCAGCTCAAGAGCATGTGACTGGCATTGGTTCGGAGAACGTGTCATAAAATTACCATAGATCCTTAATTATGACCACTTAGGTGTGACCAGACTGTTAATGGGGCTGTAATTTTAGCCTTACAGAATATTCATTCTTTCCAGAATCATCTTTCTGAACATCAGCACTATTCCCTTATACGCATCTAGCTTCCTAGAATCTCCTGAAAGAATATTAGCTTTTATCCAGAGTCTGCCAAATCATTAGCATTTAGAAAGCATAGAGCATCAGATTATGGAGACAAAGATTTGGGCAATGGACACCCCAATCAAGAATCAATGAAAACAACAAACACCTGTGCAACAGGAGGCTGGTTACTCAAAGTTTAGAAAGTAATAACATCATGGAACAAAAAATTACAAATGGAAAAGCAACAATCACAAGTAATACTCAATAAGTAGTCGTAATAATTTTTCACTATGGTAGTAGTAACAATAATCTGTGGGGAGGGGAAAAAAGGTCCTAAAAGGAAAGTGTTTCAGCATTGGGATCTTCAAGTCTGAGACTCTTTAGTTGGCCAACACAACAGGCTGGAAAGCCTGGCCAGAATACTGCAAATTGTATCCTCCAAGCCCTTCCACAAATGGAGGTTTATCCATAAAGGAAATCCCACCGGTGCCACCAATGATTCTCACAGACTGGCCTGGTGGTGGGCTGGAGAATGGATCAAAGGAGGCATGTGTGGGCAGAGCCTGGAGTGGGGTCATAGGCAGAACTTCTGCTTCAAAGTAGAGGGGCCTCTGGGAAGTGGGAAACACAAACTCTTTGGCATTGGGAGACAGTTGACTAGGGATGGGGTTAACCAGGGAGTGCATGGATATGGAAAGGGGTTTGTGCTTGACCAGCCCTGGCGGGGAGATGTTGTTGGGGGAGCGTGTAATCGACCTTTGTTGCGGAGTGACAACTACACCAGAACCTGCAGAATTTCCAGAGTTGCCGCTCTTCTTCATCTTCGTAGAGCCAAATTTTGTTGCGGCAAAGCTGGCTGTGGTGAAGGTTAATACCTGAGGGGCGGGGCAGGAGCTGGGTGGAGCTGCAGGGTGTGGGTACACGAGCGCTGCACTGGGTGGCGACGGGGTGGAAGGGTTGGAGGAATGAGCACTGAGATTGGTGGGAGGGCTGGGGGCAGCATAACCAAACAGCCCCTGGCAAGATGAGGTAGAGATTGGGGTCGGTGAGCTGGGGTGTGACGGTAGCAAGACTGGCGACACCTGGCCACCGATGGGCACAAACACCTGAGCCTCTGGGTTAAAGCCCATACTTTTCAATTCCTCGAACTCCACGTCTCCTTTATAGGGTGCACTCGCACCATCAGACATTTCACTATCACCCCCTAAACCTGGCGAGTCCTGTATGTAGAGAACTTTCACTGCACCCTTCTCCCCAATCTGGTAGGACACTTCATAAGGGTCGATCCAAATGCTGAGCTCAGGGGGAACATTAGCATGGACTTCTTCGGTGTCCAGACCGCTCCTCTTGGCTGCTAGTTCCACCACCGGGTCCCTATGACCCCCCAGGTTAAGGCAGCGGAAGGCAGAACCACGTAAAGGTACCTCTGGATACCAGTGTCCTTCAAAACGGGACACTAGTATACGCTCTAACTCCTCACCAAACAGATCTGCCCTCCGGCGCGGAAGCTTGTTGTACAAGTATGAGACAATGAAGTTCAACGCAACCTTAACCTCCAGATGCATGATTACGTCTTGAATTTTGCCTATGACAGTCTCAACATCTCTTGCAAAGTTTAAGGTGAACGTTTTCAATAGTCTCTGGCTTGTTTTCAATTTTAAAAGAAAGGGCCTCCGATTTTGGTTCTTTGATCAAAAATTGCTTTATTATTGTCAGAGACCAGTTGATCTTTAAAAATCTTCACCCTATCAACAGCTTGAAGTCCATCTGAACAGGCCAGCGACCAGAATCAGCCTTGACATATGTGATGCCTGGGCTTGCAGTGTGGAAATAGTTCTCCAAGATACAACTTCTCCAATGCCCCTGGAAAACCAAAACAAAAGACTCATGTAAATGGAATAGAAATACAGAACATGGTCAAAATACGTTGCAATTGAGAATGTTTCAGCAGATGTGGAGGCCAAGGTACCAATCCATGATTATCTTCATGAAATCCCTCATCTGTTCTGCTTGCTAAAGCACTAAGGATTACATGAGCTAAGAGCGGAAAACTTCAACACACTCTCCCCACTCAAACTAGTGCAAGGAAACGTCAAAAAGAGAAAACAAATTCTATGCGATAAAGCAGGGCTAGTCAACTGACAGCATGCAGGTCAAATCCGACTCTCTGCGCAAAACTCAGCGGCGAGTTTAACTTCAACATTCAGTGGTTGTCAGTTGTCCTGACCGTGCATGTTTAAGGTTTTCTGGGCATTATTCAGCTACACTGCAAAACATTAACAATCTAGGTGAGCATTTGAACGAGTCTTATTCAAATCACATGTATTTGGTAAATTGCTCAACGGCAGAATACAGAAGTGGTGTCAGCATAGATGCAGCTCATATCTTGACCAAAAGGGAAATTAACGATTAAATAAACCATTAAAGAAAATGTACAGTAAAGTTTGCTTTTATTCAATATTCTTGAAGTGTTAAACAGGCACGTTTCATCTGTTCAATGCACTAAAGCTGCATACAAGCATATATCCTGACCATGTATGATTCTATATACAGTGTCACCGTTCTCAATTCCAAACATTTTCAAATCAGTTTTTTCTCTTTACCAATGATCATCTTCACAAACATCAGTCTCCTGCACTGGCTCCTGTATGCAAATTCACAATATTTGCATGACTAATTTTTCCCTCATCGAATGGTAGGATATAATACAGAGTGCCACAAAGACAGTTTACAGTTTGAGAAAATTAACATATGAATTGCTTACTTGTAGTTGTCTCTGCATATTAAGGTGGGAAAGAAGAAAGTATTTTAACTAGTGGTCGACCAGTATGGGTTTTTTTAATGGCCGATGCCAATATCCAGAGAGCAGGGTGGCCGGTAGGCCGATACAATGCCAATATATCACACAATTTAATATAGTAAATAACAAACATAAAATTGCTAAAATTATAAACTCTTATTTAGCACTACATTTACTCCATTTCACAAAACTAAAAAATAATATTGTATTTTAAAATGGTAGATAGCGGTTTCTTCTGATTTCTGTTTAGTCATCAAATTTTAGTAATTTATTTGCACATGAAGAAATTGTTAATATACTAGGAAGAAAGAAATAACAGTACACACAGTAGTCCTGCAACCATGGATGGCATATCCACATTAGCAATCACATTTACTCAATATCAAATCAAACCAATTGTACATACAGTGCATAGTGAATAAGACACTTACAGCACATGTAAAGCGCTTTTATCTTGGGCTGCATCCGAATACGTAGGCAGCTGACTTGATGCCTAATCAGTTAATGGTTTAACTGACATCTGTTTTGAATGAATGGAACTCTTAAGGAAACTGATCTCCGAACAGTTTGAAAAGCACTTTATTTTCATCATACCTCCATATACAGCCTCCAGAGGCAGCATTTTCCTGGTTTCAGAAGCAGCCTTGAAGTTGCACTCATGCGCTTGTGTGGATCCAGCATGACCAACAATCTCCTGACAGTTTAAGTGGCCTGGACCGCCTGCTTGGATTGTCACAGACTGACCGTCATGATTTGTGAATTAGAGGAACTTTTGATTCTGGCTGATAGAATATGCGCTTCAGAGGAAGATATTAGATGAGCGCTCAACGAGAAGAAAACGCTGGATATTCGTGAGGTTTGTGAATTACATCTGTTTAAACAAGATATCTGCATATTTGCAAATAGTATATAATAGAAGTCTTATTGATATTTGCCTTTTATCATTAGAAAAGTTACAGGAGAGACTGTTAGAATATGTGCTTTAGAGGTAAATAAATGAGCGCTCCACAGGATGCTGGATCTGCTCAATTTTGTGAGGTTGGTTTATTACATCTGTTTAAACGAGATATGAGCATATTTGCAGACTATATTCCAGCGACTTCAATAAAAACAAACAATTTGCCGCTGAGGGGCTAAACAAGGATTTAACTTCTGTGACTCGTCATCAAGATAGTCCAAAATGCTTGCATCTTCACTTTTTATTTAATAATCATCCAACATGAAAAGATCATTGCATTTAAAAACATAAGTTCAGATGATTAGTTTTATTAAGTCATTTGATACCTTGAACCATTTGTACGGTCAACAAAAATGCGTGCTCCCAGCTCACCACCTTCCTCCTTACTACACATACAACCACAGGCGTTTTAAACCTGGCTAATCAATGATATGCACATTGTTCCCATAGTCACATGACATTTAGAATTTAAACAGACATCACACAAATTACATGGCTCCTACACTGTATATGATATTTGCCTTTTTATCATTAGACAAGACAGGTAAAGTTACAGGGAACTGTTGAGGAGAGAGAGAGAGAGAATGAAACAGGCGAGCATTTTAACATTGAGCTCAAACACGTCTGCCGCGGCTCTGATATGCGGACCGTTTAAATGACACTGTTGCACACTGGTCTATTATTGTAGTAACACGATGGCACGTAACATCAAAACAAACCGTGACTGGTAGTTTACATGTCTCAGTCGCTTCACATGAAAGCAGGTTACTTTCAGCACCCTAAAAAAAATAATTAAAACAAACAAACAAAAAAAAATAGTCGGCTGATGCAGATAATTAAAGTCAGAATATCGGCCAATTTATCGTCCTCGGTGATATACTGGTCGACCACTAATTTTAACACCCAAAGTTACATTCTTATGCTTTAATGTTAATAAACACAGCATTAATTGTGTTTAGTTTTGTTTATGTTAACATGTTAGCTAAAACAAAAGGGCTAGCTAAAACAAATACAGAAAAGTTGTCATCTAGATAATCTAGCACTTGCAAGAAAGTAGTTATACAGTCCTGTGATAGGGGGCCTGTGTATCTCGGCGAGTACTGACGCTGACTATCACCTCTGGAGTCGTGAGTTCGAATCTAGGGCGTGCTGAGTGACTCCAGCCAGGTCTCCTAAGCAACCAAACTGGCCCGGTTGCTAGGGAGGGTAGAGTCACATGGTGTAACCTCCTTGTGGTCACGATCAGTGGTTCTCGCTCTCAATGGGGCGCGTGGGAAGTTGTGTGTGGATCGCGGAGAGTAGCATGAGTCTCCACATGCTGTGAGTCTCCACGGTGTCATGCACAACGAGTCACGTGATAAGATGCGCGGATTGACGGTCTCAGAAGAGGAGGCAACTGAGACTTGTCCTCCACCACCCGGATTGAGGTGAGTAACCGCACCACCATGAGGACCTACTAAGTAGTGGGAATTGGGCATTCCAAATTGGGAAAAAAAGTCTTGTGATAAAACCTCAAGTGCAGCGCATACTTTTCAAAACGTCAGTGGCACGAAGACAGAATTCCAAAAACAAACAATCCTAATTCCCATTTATCCTCAGCCCCTCCGCAAATGTTCTGGATAGTATACACCACTATTTATTATTATAGAAAAAATGATATGCTTCATGGTTGAAATGATAAAATGGTGTTGTTGATGACCTGTCTAAACTACAACTCCCAGCATGCACCGTGCCACTATATTTGACGTCATCACAACGCGTGTAAATGTTTATGTGACGCCTCCGCCTCTTCAAAACACTGATCTTAATGCTGTTTATTTTTCTCTGCCCTCATTATCATGTTTCTAACACAAGCCATTTCGCAAAAGCTCTCAGCACACAGTGATATACGAGGACTGTCACTGCGGATAAATATAATAAAACAGAAATTAAATGATGCATTAGAGAGAGAGAGAAATCACATAAGGACGGGACAATACTAATTAAAGCACAATTATTTAAGCACAATTACTTGCTAATAAATAATCGTCATCAATTAAAACAACAGTGTAAAGTGTGAAAACAACTTGCCATTTTACTTCTGCAATTTAGCGCGTTCATAATATAAACTCGTGAATCTTAAATGGAAATGTTTACGAATTCAAAGTTTGATCTGCTCGATATTCTTTTATACCATTTAATTAACAGGATGATCTGATGCATTAAACAAGTACTGTCCATTTCAAACATGATATCGTGCATTCAATGTCACTCAATGTCATGGACTGATTAAATGGCAATGCAACATCATTATGCACATAAGATGCATTTACTGTGTTTAAAAGAGAGAAAAGAGCAGATTTAGAAATACAGCAAAATCATCTTTACACGCAAAAGCTTCGTAAATAAATATATAGTGAGTAAACTGTTCCAAGTATTACTGTTGCATGAATTATTCTGACTAATATTACTAGAAGTATCTTTTCATATGGCTTTCTATTCATATATGAGAGGTTCAGTCTGTAAAAGGCTCTTAAAAACTCAACCACAGTATTATTATTATTATTATTATTAAACACATTACAAACAATGAGTGATGGAGTTACATGACGATATAAACACAAATAAAGATGCTGCTCTTTGTGTGTTCGTGTGTGTTTATTAAGAGGTTTTCCAACACATGCATGATAAAAAATAAATAAAAATACATTTAAAATGTAACTAAAATGTGTAATTTAAATATGCAAAACCAAAGTAGATAAATGAGTGCTGAACTATTCCCTCATGACAAAAACTATAGTAGAACACTTTATACACTGATAAATAATCAGCTTTTCTAAACCTTTGGCCTGTTCTACTCATCCTAACACACCATTAAAAACAAGGACATCTCACATTCATCATGCCCATAAATATAAATGCAAACACAAAAACTGAGCATGTTTGCAAATGACTCAAATAAACAATTATCATTCTAACATCTGACTGTATTCATGCATTCTCACTCAAAACAAAAACAAAGACTAGAAATGTGTCAATGCAACATGCTGTCCAATGCAATAAGTTTATATTTAATTGTGAATTAAATAGGCTACTTACTGATCCAAAAGCTTGCTTTTATAATTCCCATTAATTGCATGAGTAGCGAGAATATTGCATGGTGGCAAAGTTGAAGAAATCCTTCACAGAGAACCGGTGCGCTTGACTGAAACGCACTTTCATGTTTATTTTAATATTTTTTTGCTGTTTAATTAAATTGTGTGACGCACCCTCGCTCCCGCACGCGCCCATGGAAACTTCACGCGCATTTATACAGGAGCGCTCGTTCGCTCCGCCCTGCGCTGTGACGCGTCTCAACTGGAACTACTTTATAAGCGGTCGTTAAGTTTGATTAAATGTTCTTAAATGAAATGCATTGTCATGCAAAGGAAAGCTAAAACAAAGCTTGTTTCACATACATGGATATTGTGAATAATGAACCAATGTTTACTTTTAAAGTAGTAAAATGTTACAGACATAATCATGTGTAATAAGTGGGTTTCACAGTACATCTTTTATTTCGGTTTTAACAACACAGCTACGGTAGTTGAATCTTTACTTAACTGAGTCTCTAATTTAATTCGCGAATTAATATTCCCACGTGCTAGGGTGTGCTGCGGAAGGCTAAAAATAAAAGATGTCATAGCAACAGAGTCGCTATTGGCTCCAAAACACAAGGAACGGCTGCCCATTGGACAACTGGAGCGTCCACTCAGCAGGGGGCGTAGTGACGAATGATAAGCGTGTAAAACTGCATGATGGGAAATGGAGTTTCAAAACAACATGAAGCGATTTTATTTTATTTATTTATTTATTTATTTATTTTAGATGTACAGTTAATTTTAGAATACAAATAATATTACGTTTACTAAAGAAATATTACTATTATTATTATTATTATTATTATTATTATTATTATTATTGATGATTATAATTGAAATATTATTTTTCTTTTATATATTTTTTTGAAACCATTTTCTTCTTGAAAATGTCTGGTCTTTATTTACATGCAGATTTTGCTCTGAATTTGGTGTATGGACATTATTACACAGTTCTAAATCTGACAGATTAATGGACAGATTTTTTTCTGACAGATTAAATTGTGTTAATTCTGAATTTATTTTGAAGCACTGCCCTCTACTGATATAAAAGTGAGTTATCTGCCAACATACCAGTACCAGACTAGAGTTTGCCCAAACACAATAATAATAATAATCATAAAACATGGACTGCAAATCGGATGCAATATTAAAAACAAGTATTAATATATATATATATATATATATATATATATATATATATATATATATATATATATATATATATATATATATATATATATAAAATTAAAATATAAATATATTTAAGGGAAAGTTACTTTTAAAAAGTTAATTAAAGGAAAAGTGCACGCAAAAACTCCACCTTTATTTATATACATTTCTATTATGTATTAAATATTACTGTAACTTATTTAATTAAGTAGTCTAGGAGAGAATGTATGCATTAAACTGAGTTTTGTACTCAAGCTCAATCTGAAATCATTTAAAAATATAATTTTGAGACTTCCTGATTGATAATAAAATAGTTTATTAGAGATGTATGACTGCGCATTTATTGATCAGAGAACAAAATATTGAATTTGAACATATGAAATATATCACATGGCTAGTATAATATCTTTGTTCTATGTTTTTCTTTTCTATCTTCTATGTTTTTACATTAAAGTATATTGCTAGAACATTTACAGCATACAACAAAAGCCTTTAATGAGTCTGTAAATGTAAAAAAAATGAATGTTTTGATTGTGTGATGTCAGAGCCGTAAAACGTAATTCGCTGTCGTGATTCAGCAGCACACGTGTAGCTGTTGTCAGGCTGTAAACTCAAGTCATGTGTAGAATTTAGATTCTATTGTTCTATTGTGTTTTATTTTCAATTCTGTCACAGATTTGGCATTTTACTTGATTATTAGTTTAATCCAATGTAAAATATTGACAGACTATATAGGTCTGGAAAGCAGCTGTCTGATGTGTTAAAGGGCTTGTGCGATTGCTTCATACAGATGATAAAACGGAGCGGATTTAGTGATGGCTGACGTACGACAAAAGAGTCCGGTCAATCAGTCGAGAAATTATGATCATTTAGCAGCAGTCAGACTCATTTTATAATCTGTCATTTAGTGCTGTTTATTCCAGGAGCAGAGTTGATTCCAAGCTTTGGAGCCAGTTTTCATTTTCCGTTTACAGACGCAGTTATTCTCTTCTGTTTACAGACACAGTTATTCTCTTCTGTTTACAGACGCAGTTATTCACTTCTGTTTACAGACGCAGTTATTCACTTGTGTTTACAGACACAGTTATTCTCTTCTGTTTACAGACGCAGTTATTCTCTTCTGTTTACAGACGCAGTTATTCACTTGTGTTTACAGACGCAGTTATTCGCTTCTGTTTACAGACACAGTTATTCACTTGTGTTTACAGACGCAGTTATTCGCTTCTGTTTACAGACGCAGTTATTCTCTTCTGTTTACAGACGCAGTTATTCTCTTCTGTTTACAGACGCAGTTATTCTCTTCTGTTTACAGACACAGTTATTCTCTTCTGTTTACAGACGCAGTTATTCACTTCTGTTTACAGACGCAGTTATTCACTTGTGTTTACAGACACAGTTATTCTCTTCTGTTTACAGACACAGTTATTCTCTTCTGTTTACAGACGCAGTTATTCACTTCTGTTTACAGACGCAGTTATTCACTTGTGTTTACAGACGCAGTTATTCGCTTCTGTTTACAGACACAGTTATTCACTTGTGTTTACAGACGCAGTTATTCGCTTCTGTTTACAGACGCAGTTATTCTCTTCTGTTTACAGACACAGTTATTCTCTTCTGTTACAGACACAGTTATTCACTTCTGTTTACAGACACAGTTATTCGCTTCTGTTTACAGACACAGTTATTCGCTTGTGTTTACAGACACAGTTATTCGCTTCTGTTTACAGACACAGTTATTCGCTTGTGTTTACAGACACAGTTATTCACTTCTGTTTACAGACACAGTTATTCACTTGTGTTTACAGACACAGTTATTCGCTTGTGTTTACAGACACAGTTATTCACTTCTGTTTACAGACACAGTTATTCGCTTGTGTTTACAGACACAGTTATTCGCTTGTGTTTACAGACACAGTTATTCGCTTGTGTTTACAGACACAGTTATTCGCTTGTGTTTACAGACGCAGTTATTCACTTCTGTTTACAGACACAGTTATTCACTTGTGTTTACAGACGCAGTTATTCACTTCTGTTTACAGACGCAGTTATTCTCTTCTGTTTACAGACACAGTTATTCACTTCTGTTTACAGACACAGTTATTCACTTGTGTTTACAGACACAGTTATTCACTTCTGTTTACAGACGCAGTTATTCACTTCTGTTTACAGACGCAGTTATTCTCTTCTGTTTACAGACGCAGTTATTCACTTGTGTTTACAGACGCAGTTATTCACTTGTGTTTACAGACGCAGTTATTCTCTTCTGTTTACAGACGCAGTTATTCTCTTCTGTTTACAGACGCAGTTATTCTCTTCTGTTTACAGACGCAGTTATTCACTTGTGTTTACAGACGCAGTTATTCACTTGTGTTTACAGACGCAGTTATTCTCTTGTGTTTACAGACGCAGTTATTCTCTTCTGTTACAGACGCAGTTATTCACTTCTGTTACAGACACAGTTATTCACTTCTGTTTACAGACACAGTTATTCTCTTCTGTTACAGACACAGTTATTCACTTCTGTTTACAGACACGGTTATTCTCTTCTGTTTACAGACACGGTTATTCGCTTCTGTTTACAGACACGGTTATTCGCTTCTGTTTACAGACGCGGTTATTCGCTTCTGTTTACAGACGCGGTTATTCGCTTGTGTTTACAGACGCGGTTATTCGCTTGTGTTTACAGACGCGGTTATTCGCTTGTGTTTACAGACGCGGTTATTCGCTTGTGTTTACAGACGCGGTTATTCGCTTGTGTTTACAGACGCGGTTATACGCTTGTGTTTACAGACGCGGTTATTCGCTTGTGTTTACAGACGCGGTTATACGCTTCTGTTTACAGACGCGGTTATTCGCTTGTGTTTACAGACGCGGTTATACGCTTCTGTTTACAGACGCGGTTATTCGCTTGTGTTTACAGACGCGGTTATACGCTTCTGTTTACAGACGCGGTTATTCGCTTCTGTTGGAATGTGAAGTGTGTTTTAATGAGCACATTACAAATGCACATCAGTTTCATCATCAATGAACCAAGAATTGTTACTGTGAGTACATGTAGATATGTTGTACTTATGATAAGTAATTAATTAACTGAATAAATAAAATACTTTTATTTAAACTGAACAAATAAAGAATTTGTTTTAATGACATCTTGAGCATAGTCCTTAAAAACAAATAAAAATGCTTGAAAGTCCTTGAGTTTAACTTTAAAACATCTGTACGAACCCTGTAGGCTGTACACGGAGAATACGCACATCTAGAAAAACTATGTTCCGTGTGTCATGCACATTGTGTGTGAGATGTAACGGCACACAGATAGCACAGGTATAAGTGTGTCCATGGACTTCCTAGGCTGCCATCAGGATTTTAGATTACTAATGATTGTATGAAGGGAAAGTGTATATTTTAAGTGAAATAACTGGTCACCACTTCTTTGTTTCTTTCTGTGATATTCACATGAATCTCTATTTTTCTACACGGATCCGTGAGTGAACCTGGTCTGGGTCTTCTCTCCTGGTGGAACAGTTAACGAGACCGTCTCTTCTGTCTTATTAACTGGTTTTGCTGGTGGGATGTTCACCATGACCGTCAGAAACACATTTAGAGCTGCACCTTCATGAATCATCTGCTTTTTGCAATGTATTAAATTGTATTTAAAAGTACTTATGCTTATGAGGATTATGTGACTCATATGGTCATGTCTCATGAAACAGAGCGATGTGTATAGGTGGCAGAAAGAATCAGATGTTATATTTTAATCTGATATTCATAAATCTGCACGTTTTGTAGTTTGTATCCGTCTGATGGGTGTACAGTTGGTACAGTGATGGTATCAGATATATAAGTATATATAATCAAGGGTGTAGATTTGGCTTGAACATTGGGGGGTTGCAGCGTAAGGGAGTGTGGGGCTCAAACTAACGCGGGGTTAGTTGTCACACACGTGGTTTAACGTTTCCACACACGCTGGTTAGACAGAACTTAATTTGTTTACTTGTTGCCATATCAACACTGTATAGATAAAAAAAATAAGGAAAAATTTAAAAAACTTTGGAAGATATCGCCAAAAGTTCATTTTAAAGTAGCAAAAGTAAAATTCACAAGAGTCAATTTTCATCTTTGTTTTTACCGTTTATTTAAAATGAGGCAAACATGGTATCATTTTAATCCCCAATCTTTTAGCATCTTACATAGTCTTTTAATTCTCAGATAGCAGAAGTGACCAGCCAGGTTTAAATCCCAGTTGTGCCGACCAGGCACGTTATAACACTGTGTTACAATATGCCCCAATTCCAAAAAAACTATATGCAATTCCATGCAGTCAGATATGTAATTTACATAATTCCCCTTAATGCGTGTGTGTGTGTATGTGAGTGTGTCTGTGTGTGTGAGAGTGTCTGTGTGTGTGTGTGTGAGTGTGTGTATGTGTGTGTCTGTCTGTGGTGTGTTTGTGTTGTGTGTGTGTGTGAGAGTGTGTGTGTGTGTGTGTGTGTGAGAGTGTGTCTGTGTGTGTGTGAGTGTGTTTGTGTTGTGTGTGTGTGTATCTGTGTGTGTGTGTGAGAGAGTGTGTGTCTGTGAGTGTGTTGTCTGTGAGTGTGTGTGTGTGTGTCTGTGTGTGTGTTGTGTGTATGAGTGAGTGTGTGTGTGTGTGAGTGTGTCTGTGTGTGTGTGAGTGTGTGTGTGTTGTGTGTATGAGTGTGTGTGTTGTGTGTGTGTGTCTGTGAGTGTGTGTGTGAGTGTGTGTGTTTTGTGTGTGTGAGTGTGTTGTGTGTGTGTGAGTGTGTGTGTTGTGTCTGTGTTGTATGTGTTGTGTGTGAGTGTGTGTCTTTTGTGTGTGTGAGTGTGTGTGTGTGTGTGTGTGTGTGTGTGACTGTGAGTGTGTGTGTGTGTGTGTGTGTGACTGTGAGTGTGTGTGTGTGTGTGAGTGTGTGTGTTGTGTCTGTGTTGTATGTGTTGTGTGTGTGTGTCTTTTGTGTGTGTGAGTGTGTGTGTGTGTGTGTGTGTGACTGTGAGTGTGTTGTGTGTGTGTGAGTGTGTGTGTTGTGTCTGTGTTGTATGTGTTGTGTGTGAGTGTGTGTCTTTTGTGTGTGTGTGTGTGTGTGTGTGTGTGTGTGACTGTGAGAGTGTGTGTGTGTTTTCGAGGTAGAATGCGAATAAAGTATAGGCTGTATTCATGAAACAAGACCACATATGTGTAATAGACACGTGTGAAATTAATGTGAAAAATGAAAAAGACAATGAATCCCCCCCCCCCCCCCGATCACAGTGCTGGGAATGACTCTCCGTCATCACCGGGATTCGGTTCTCCCGGGAATCTCTGTCATCATCACACGAGCTTTACAACATTCATTATATAACATCTGTGAGTCCACACACCAGCTGTAAGTTCATGTATTTACTTCTATTTTAATGTATTTCTTCTCTGTTTGGTTTCCTAGAGAAAACAGCAAAGCTCATACAACAATATAAAGATTAAACGATAAAGTTTGTTTGTTTATTTGAGCGGATCTCTTCTCATGTTTGTTGTTTATGTCCGGCTGTGATGTCCAGAACACGTGTAGTTTAACAGCTCATGTGTGTTACACATCTCTTCTTCATCAAGAACATTCTGGAAACGAGTCATGCTGACTGGGAAGTGGAAATTAAAGAAATATATTGTAATTAAATAGATCGTCACTAACGCGTTCCTCACCACTGTTTATATATATATATATATATATATATATATATATATATATATAAACGTCTCAATTTTGTCTATATTTTCCGCAGTGTTTTGGATTGTGTCACGAATCATGTTAAGAACATATTATTAAGTGACGTTGATGTGCATAATAAGCATATTGATTTAGTTCCTCATGAAATATACGTTGTTTATATTTATTTTTTTATAGTATTGTAGCGACATCTACGCCAGAACGAGCAGCGCGCCAGCGGCTCTGACGTCACATTGCCAGTTTACGCGTCACGCGCTCCTTAGCGCTGTTTATTTACATAAACATCTCAATTTTGGCATTTTTGCCGTGTGTTTTGGATTGTGTCAGTGATTATGTTAAATACTTATTATTAAGTAATGTTTAAGTGCATTTAGGCATATTGATTTATTTTTTTGGCCGAAAGTAGGACGCGAAATCGAGTCCTCACGAAATATACTTTATTTTTATTTATTTTTGAAAGTATTGTAGCGATATCTTAAATGTCAAAGTACACGGTGACCCTAAAGTTATGCAGTGTTGAATAATGGCAAGAACAAGCTGCGCGCCAGCGGGCTCTGACATCACATTGTCAGTTTGCGCGTCACGCCCTTAGCGCTGTTTATTTACATAAACGTGTCAATTTTGGACATTGTTGCCGCAGTGTTTTGTATTGTGTCACTAATCATGTTAAGAACTTATTATTAAGTGATGTTGATGCGCATTTAGGCATATTGATTTATTTTTTGGCCGAAAGTAGTATGAGAAATTGAGTCCTCACGAAATATACTTAGTTTTTTTAAGTATTGTAGCGATATCTTAAATGGCAAAGTACACAGTGACCCTAAAGTTGTGCAGTGTTGAATAATGACGTAAGAACGAGTTGCGCGCCAGCGGCTTTGACGTCATATTGCCAGTTTACGCGTCAAGCGTTCCTTAGCACTGTTTATATTCATAAACGTCTCAATTTTTGCCGAGATATTTTGGACAGTGTCAGTAATTTTATTAAGTACTTATTATTAAGTCATGCTGATGTGCATTGAGGTATATTGATTTATTTTTATTTCTATTTTTTTATTTATTAAATTTTTTTATCCCCAATTTGGAATGCCCAATTCCCTATGCGCTCTAAGTCCTCAGTTGCCTCCACGTCTGAGACGTCAATCCGCGCATCTTATCACGTGGCTTGTTGAGCACGTTACGTGGAGACGTAGCGCGTGTGGAGGCTTCACTCTGTTCTCCGCGGCATCCACACACAACTCACCACACGCCTCAACGAGAGCGAACCACATTATAGCGACCACGAGGAGGTTACCCCATGTGACTCTACCCTCCCTAGCAACCGGGCCAATTTGGTTGCTTAGGAGACCTGACTGGAGTCACTCAGCACGCCCTGGATTCAAACTCGCGACTCCAGGTGTGATAGTCAGTGTCAATACTCAATGAGCTACCCAGGCCCCAGGCATATTGATTTTGTATTTTGTATTTTTTTTGGCCGAAAGTAGGATGTAGGAAGTAGCGAGTATTGACGCTGACTATCACCTCTGGAGTCACGGGTTCGAATCCAGGGTGTGCTGAGTGACTCCAGCCAGGTCTCCTAAGCAACCAAATTGGCCCGGTTGCTAGGGAGGGTAGAGTCACATGGGGTAACCTCCTCGTGGTCATGATTAGTGGTTCTCGCTCTCAATGGGGCGCGTGGTAAGTTGTGCGTGGATCGTGTAGAGTAGCATGAGTCTCCACATGCTGTGAGTAAGTACACAGCTAAAGTCATGCAGTGTTGCACAGATTGCGTCACACATTCATAAATGAATAACCTGTTATTAAATAATAAACATTTGGCAGTAAATGCAAGTGAAGTACACTTAATTCATGATCTCAGAAAGGTTTGAATGGAATGCTAGCATACTGCTGATAGCCTACTATTCTTATACTTAACACTATATTTTGTCTATTGTTTTAAATAGTATGGGAACAGTATGTAAATTATCTGTATACATGGAATACCTGGATGATTTGCTACATTTGATGGACTGACAAAAATTTTTTAACAAAATGCGAAATAACTATTTCTGTTTCAGAGATAAAAAAATGTTAAGGTGTTAAAAATAAAAATAAAAATCTTTTAAAAAATCTAATTTAAAATGCTTTGTGTCCAATTTGGTAAAAAAAAAACCATTCTAGCATTTTCTACAGAAAACAAAATTTGATGACTTTCAAAACGTCATGTGGTATAACCATTAAGAAAAAAAATATTAAAATAATTTCCTTGCATCTTGAATGCGTGAGAGTATAAACTAAAACTAAATAATTGATTTCAAAAGAGGTTTTTAAACATTTAAAAAAATTAATAACATGAATGTTTATGTCAAAAATATCAAGAGATTTTCTCAAGGTTACACCACATGACTCTGATCTGGTGGACAAAAGTGTTTTTAGATATTAATCATATGTTAAAGCACAGTTTTTTCACTGCTTAATTTTTAAAGAAATAATAATAAAAGATTATTTTGCACTGCTCATGCCAACATTTATTTTTCCAAGAATTATAGTTTTTAATGACTGCCTGTGGATGGTTACACCACATGACATTTTTTACTTTAAAAAAATATCAAAATTACTTTCTACTCAAAAATTGAAAATCTGTGTAGCATAGAAGAGGTGTATAAGCATTTTTAAATATTTTAATAGATATGGACAAAAAAATGAGTGTTGTGTCATTAACCCACATAATGTATACTACAGAGATAGTATCAGTGAACATAGCTTATCAAACCAATAATGATAAATATACAGTGTGATCTAACAAACGGTTCCTCGTGTTTTTTAGGGCCACGTCACAGTCTGCTTCTCTTTGGTCACAATGGATGCTTGTCCCTCACGCCCCAGGCACAAAACATCTTGCATTTAAACACACATGGGGCCTTTGTGCAAACAGACTGATTGCCAAAGCAAAAGCTGTTTTACTGCACGTCTCTCACAACACAAGCTGTACTACTGCAAATACAAAACAGAGCAAAGTACACGGACAGCTTGCTTTATGTCAACAACAAATACGTTTGACATTGGCGTCATTTGGATAGTCGGGTCTGCAGAGGGGAAATCACACAAATTATTTGCCGTAACTTGTTTCTATATGCCTCTTTTGCAGCGTCTGTGAATGCTAAACAGGAGTTTAGAGAGCAAACAAATAAAATATCAACATCAGTCCTGTGCTGAAGAAACACATGGCGGAACCGGAGCTGTCGTCCCCAGCGGACTCGTCCCTGCAGTCCCAGCGTTCAGTGCCGCTCTCGTTGTCGTTCCCGTTCCTGCGAGAGGGCAGTGGCATGTGGGAGAGAAGAACTTTGCAGCCGGGAGAATTACCCAGTCCACTGCCCACCAAACGCACACGTACATACTCCACGTAAGACAAACACACACGACGCTGATCTAACTCTAAACCCTACAGGCGACAGCATCTGTTGACCCTTGAAGATCTCAGAAATCTCTCTGTCTCTCTGCAGGACTGTACGTGCTAACGCAGGTCCCATCTTTAAGGGTGTGTGTAAGAACTTCTCCAGGTCACAGGGTCACGGTTACATCAGACCGGCTCATGGAGGAGAGGACATCTTTGTGCACATCTCAGAGTGAGTCACAACCCCTTAAACTCAAAAAACTTGAAAGCTCACCATTCACACTTACATGCAAAAAATTGGTCTAATTTTTCAGAGAATCACCCAAATAAAAAAAAGACTCCAATTATTCATAAATAATATTGCATGCGTTTATAATCTTATGATAAACAAAAAGCCCTTTTTTGAAAAACAAAACTTTTTTTTTGTCCTAAATTTGTAAACGTAATTCTGTTCACTCTCTCTCACTTTGAAAAGTTTTATTTTATTCCACTAGGTGGCAGTAAGCACTAGATAAAAGAATTGTACCTCTCTCACATTCCATCACAATATACAGATCTGAAATGTAGATGGCGCTCTAACACATTTTAGCCCTCATCCATAGACATTCAGTCTAATTTTCAGTTCAAGCACCACTCTCATTATTTCATTGAATATCTCGGCCTCTGAGTGGACTAGAAGCTCAATCTAGGTGACATTAGAAAGCTGAGATCATCCCCTTTGCGTAATAAAATATATTATAATCAGTACAAGATAACATATATTTCTGATGATTTATTTAGCTTGCTTTTCCTGCTTGATGGCATATTTTGTTCTGGACATCTAAGATATGACATTGGATTATACACACAAGCAAGCTCACAGACAAGTAAACAATGGCTAATTTTCTAGAAAACTAAGGTAAAAGCAGATATAAAGTGTTTAGCTATTTGGGGCTTACAGCAGCAGTTATCGGAGCATAAAAGAGACGTTTGTATATGATGACTTACAGAAATCATATTTCACTTTGTGATTCTTTTGAAAATCTTTTGAACTGTGGTATTACTGCAACAAAATAAATGATACAGTCACATTCCTGAGAATGAGAGCTTTCATTTGATATATGACATGTCCATTTATGTGCTATATGAAGGACTTTTATATTCATATAAACATTTCTACCCCATTACCTCTAGAGGGCGCTAATTTTCAACACGAATGTTTTAAGGCCTTATTTTGTTAATTTAAGTAACAAATGCAGAAGTGATGGTGATCTCTGACAAGTTCAGATTCTAAGCTTTCAAACGAAACCTCATATGCCTGACATGCATATGGAGACTTAAATGTTTTAAACATAAACTTTTTCGCAATATAGCGCACCCGTTTGAATGTTCCACGTCAGTACTAGTTAAGCCGCGGTTACGGCATTAAATTCAACCCAGTAATGTTCTCCGCTGGTTATTGTTTCTGTCTATGGTGTTACAGTATTGAAGGAGAGTATGTTCCGATGGAGGGAGACGAGGTGACGTATAAGGTGTGTCCAGTCCCACCCAAGAACCTGAAGGTGCAGGCCGTAGAGGTCACCATCACCCACCTGAAACCAGGAACCAAACACGAGACCTGGTCTGGACAGATCATCAGCTCGTAGGACCGGAGCAGAGAGGATTGTGAGGACATAATAAAAGGACGACTGTAGAGCAAAGCATCATGGGAGGGTTTTTGAAGGTCAAAGGGAAGATGGTGAATGCAGAGAATGTGTTACATGAGTTTACAAGACGAGATCAGGGTAGACACGTGTCGTGTGAATGTTTAGGCCCGAAACGTCCTCTATGCAATTATGTAAACACTGCTGTGTACTGGTGTAGAGTATGTTTCTATAGGTGGAAACAAAGAGAGAAAGAGATTATGTAGGATGGTCGCACATCCTAAAATTCATGAACTGTGAAAGAGTTTAAAGGGATAGTTCACCCAAAAAGGAAAATTCTCTCATCATTTACTCACCCTCATGCCACACGACTCCAGTGGTTTAATCCATGTCTTCAGAAGTGATATGATCAGTGTGGGTGAGAAACAGATTACTTTTATGCTGCCTTTATGTGCTTTTTGGAGCTTGAAAGGTCTGGTCACCATTCACTTGCATTATATGGACCTACAGAGCTGAAATATTCTTCTAAAAATCTTCATTTAGGAAAGAAAGTCATACACATCTGGAATGGCATGAGGGTGAGTAAATGATGAGGGAATTTTCATTTTTGGGTGAACTGTCCCTTTAAATCAGCGATTTAGAGGCACACACTGTACGATCAACACACGTTGCAGTTTTCAGCTCTATTTATTTTTATTTATGCATTAATTGTGGGTAATTTTATGCTAAATTTATGGTAATAGGGTGAATCTCATGAAACCCGTCAAGAAAACGTTCAGCTCATATTTCACAGCAAAAAAAATAAAATAAAATAAATAAAACCTTTTTTAGTACCATAAAAATGATGTCACAATGCTAACCATTTTTTTTTATGACAATTAAGCAAATTTTCCTCCCAAATTCTGATTATTGAAATGCAAAAAATGCATATGTGTGATACGGAGATAAACAAAACAAAATTATTAAAAATTATAATGGAGAATATTGAGTGAAAAGTAATGAGGTTCTGGAGGGAAATGTGTGTAGTTGTCAGTTGAATTATAATATTAATAACAATTTTGCAATGCAACATTTTTAAAAAATATTTTATGTGCAAAAACATTTCGATTTTAGGTTGAAATATGACCTATAGTCCAAGACATGTTCACAACAGGTTTGGTGAGATTCGCTCGATAATTATTCATGCTGGAATTGAAGCATCACAGACTGATACTGCACTGATTTAGTTTTTCAGGGTAAAAGCAGCATTTTATAATCCAACTAATGGACAACAGTTGGCATAGTAGAACCATTTTATTAAACACAGTAGAAGATAAACTCGTGTTATTTCTATTGTATGTATGTGATGGACATGATGTATTATTTGATTGGTCATGTGATCAGTTGCATGTTTGTGCATTCATCTAGTAATTTGATTCTCAGATTTCTATGCGAGCGTTATCATCAGTCATATTTTGATATTTCAGTGAATAATTAACAGAAGTTTGTTTACTAAATGTTTGTTTACTAATCTTCTTTTTGCTCTCTTAAGCGTTCAGGTCACTGCGGTCAAAGTCATTTTCATGGACATTTTGACGGACTAATAAACATTTATTCATTCACACTCGCACGTCTGTCTGTGACTGAAAAACAGGGGTGCTATTATCCACCAAATGTTTCTGAAGTTGTAATATTACAATATAAAGTTGTACATTTACATTTATAAAGTATGCATTTAATTAATAAATGTACAGATGTTCATTACTCATTTAGTAGCTGCTTTTATCTAAAGCTACTACAAGACAATCATCCATGCGATTATCTAATCAGCCAATCGTGTGGCTGCAGTGCATCAAATCATGCAGATACGGGTCAGGAGCTTCAGTTAATGTTCACATCAACCATCAGAATGGGGAAAAAATGTGATCTCAGTGATTTGGACCGTGGCATGATTGTTGGTGCCAGATGGGCGGGTTTGAGTATTTCTGGGATTTTCACACACAACAGTCTCTAGAATTTACTCTGAATGGTGCAAAAACGGAATATTTGGCTATTAGTCAATTAAATTCTTCTGGGTTAGTTTTATCTGGGTTTGGTGATGTGATACAAAGTCAAAAACAAACATCAGACTCCATTACAGTTTACTAAAAATATTTATGAATAACAAACAATGCATACTGCAACAAGAATCTTGCATTTGTTTCATTTTTTTTCCAGTGTCAGGAGTGTAAAAACGTTTTATTCTTTACTAAAGTGTAACAAAAACAATATCCTTTAATCAGTAGCGGTTCTAGCTTGTATGGGCGAAACTCGCTTCATCACGCCCCCTAAGTTGTTGTTGACCGGGGGGGGTTGGGGGGTTTGGGGTGCCACCCCCTCGTGCCTCAGGCCGCCCCCCCCACAAGATGCCGCCCTGGGCAACTGCCCATGTCGCCCATGCCTAAATCCGCCACTGCCTTTAATTGATAAAGGAGCCATAAAAAATGTGTTTTGTTTGCTTGCTCGTCAAAATTCAAACCGTTCCAGCAAAACAAACTGTGAAATGAGCAGGAAAACTAAATGCGATTGGATTCACTCCTGCACTGGTTCATTTAGTGTCATTATCACAATGATATGAATCAGAGTTAAAGTGCATTTATGCCATCAGATATTGAACACTGATACATTAACATTCCTATTAGAATTAGACCAAACTGATTAGAAACACTTTTCTTTCGGATCAGTTCATCACGGCTTCAGAGATCCAGTGGAGTGTCACAGAGGAATATTTCTGGAATGATTGACAGGTGAATATCACATCTAAACACACTTTTACACCGCGACCAAATCAGATGTGACACAACAGAGTGACAAGCGATAAAATCTCTCTTCCTAACCAGCAGGGATCGCTCAAATCAGTTCTCACTGAAAACGAAATAACTACGGTCGCTTTTTGGCTGCAAATCGCTGTCAGTGTGAACAGCACTTTAAATTACGCATTTAAACTGTGTAGTTCACCGACAACCGTAAGGTTGATGCTTTCTTAATATATAGTAAGATGGGCACACGAACACGTCATTCTCTTCACGGTTTGATGTCAAAAACAGAGAATAACTGTTATTTCATGTCTCATGTAAATGCGGTATTCATGCTTTGACTAATTTTTTAATGAGCGGATTTTGGACATTTTCTGCATATTGCTGTGCATGTAAACGGGCTCAATAACAGCACTACAGTATATTAATGAACTGATATGTAAAGCACCTTGAGAAGCTACCTTTAAAGGTGCTATATAAAAATGTAATATTAGTATTATTATTATTAATATCTAGAAAAATGAATTGTTTTAAAAAGCATTATAACTTGACTCTTAAGGCCCAGGTATACTTCGTTTTTGCATGTTCTGGATCAGCTAGCCCCTGGTCGACCGCATCGCCTTTGTGAGTATACCACTACAACTTCTTTGTGATACTCTTTTAGTGCACTCAAAAGCAGGCGAATGCATCAGCATAGCCACTTGGCTGTGCCGATGACGTATTTCTGCGTCACACATACTGTGCGCGGAGCGATCCGCAATGCGCACACCAGAAGTATATTTTGGCCTTTAGGTTCATACATTAAAAAAAAGCAACAATAATACTTCAGAAGTTATTAGAAAAACTCCTCTTCCATTGCACAAGGTTTTGTGGGCAATAATTAGCCAAAAAAACGCACTGATGCACGCTTAATGCATATGAAATACTATTTTCAACGTACTATGATTTGGAACACACTACATTTCTGCAACAAAATGGCTTGTAAAATGCTTGTTGCATTCACAGCTGGTTAGGACTAAAACTCATTTTTAAAATTAAAGAGATTTATTGTTCGTCGATTTATCGTGTCACGCCTATTTATTAACACTTTTTAAATCACATTCTCTCATCTCTTTCAGCAATGGAAAGACTTTTCAGGATTTTTAACTTAATCAACAGACAGTTGATTAGGGCGTAACGAGTTTGGAAGCATCATCAGTCATATTTACATACAGTCCCTTTAAACTGATCATCAGTAGTGGTTTGGCTTTGACAGTTCTCGGGGTCTGTCACAAATGCAGCGGACTGCAGTTCCCCCAGTGGCCAGTAGAGGTCTCAGGTGAGTGTCCTAGTGAACGCGTGCATAGAAGCGGGCATCATCATGCCTCATTGGGCGGACCATTGAAGAACATTTCTCTGCAAAGTCGTGCCGTGTCCTCAGGAGAACAAACGGTGAAGCCGATTGTTCGAGGGTCCTCAAATATCTCGTAATCATTTCCACCCTGATCACAGACAAACAGGAAACAATCATTAAAATTAATTCAAACACAAAAACACATCTATACAAACACACACTCGTTGATTTCCTCACCAGCGAGGTTTCATTGCCGAAGAAGTAGATGGCATCCAAACCTTCCTGCTCCAGGACGTCCAGACAGAGACGTTTGTCCCAACCCTCCGGAAACACGTCAAAACTAATTAAACCTCCTGAAGAGAGACAGAAAACTGCTAAACAACTGAAACGGAGGCCACGTCCACATTTGAAAACACAATTTCACTCATCCAAACTAGAACCCCATTTTCCTCCACTAAAAACAAAGCGCTTTCCATTACCGCATACTTTGGAAAAAACAATGATGTTAGGAAAATGAAAACAGATTAGTGCGGACGTGATCGGAAATAATCAGGGTCAACGATTAAAGTCAACATGAAATTGTTCGCAACCAATTTTACTGCCATTCTGTGACATAATGTGTATTAAAGTTGCACTTAATAATTTTTTTGTTTATGTCGTATTGGACTGACACCAAGGGAATGCAAATCCCATAGTCAGTCATAATTACTTCAATAAATGAGTGAAAGTGTTCAATAGCAGGACGGTTACTGAGATTAAATGAGTAGTATTCGGCTGGTCATGTGATTCTAACATGTGTGCAGTCTCTCCATGTAGAATAAAACAGCTTTTATAAGATTACTGATATTACTGGAATCTTCATTTTAATGTGAGTGATCATGATTTTATAAATATTATTCAAAATTACAGTTCATTTCTTCAAGAGTAAAACTTTTTTAATAAGGAAAAAAATTACTGAGTGCACCTTTAAGTAAAAAACTGAAACAAAAAAGCATTTTTTTTTTGTTTTTTTTTTTCTCATCGTAAGTAAAAACTGGCTTTGGCAAATAAATAAAATATGCTTACACACATACAAGGAATTTGTCATGGTGACAGAAGCTTCCAGTGCGAAGAGAATGCAACGTTTATACATACATACAAACATATATACATATACTGACATAAAAATAAAAAAATAAGATATAACAGATAAAAAAAGAGAAATATACCATAGAGCATTTGTATATATATTTTATATTTTATATACAGATATACAGTTATGTGCAGGTGATGTATTGAAAAAGAGGAAGGATATGTTAAAGAATATAAATGAAATATGGATATAAGTAAGAATGTATGGATTGAATATTGCACATGGTTGCAGAGGACAAATCTCAGTTGCCTCCGTATCTGAGACCGTCAACCCGCGCATGTTATCACGTGGCTTGTTGAGCGTGTTACTGTGGAGACGTAGCGCGTGTGGAGGCTTCACGCTATTCTCCGGCATCCACGCACAACTCACCACACGCCCCACTGAGAGCGAGAACCACATTATAGCGACCACGAGGAGGTTAACCCAACATGACTCTACCCACCCTAGCAACCGGGCCAATTGGTTGCTTAGGAAGCCTGACTGGAGTCACTCAGCATGCCCTGGATTTGAAATTGCGACTTCAGGGGTAGTTGTCAGCGTCTTTACTCGCTGAGCTACCCAGACCCCCAGGGAGCAGTTTTAACTGTTCATGAGGTGGATGGCCTGAGGGAAAAAACTGTTCCTGTGCCTGGCTGTTCTGGTGCTCAGTGCTCTATAGCGCTGTCCAGTGGGCAACAGCTCGAAGAGGAAATGTGCCAGGTGAATGGGGTCAAAAGTGATTTTACCAGCCCTTTTTGTCACTCTAGATGTGTACAGTTCTAGCAGGGTGTGTAGGGGAGCGCCAATAATCCTCTAAGCAGTCCAACCAATCTTTTGACGTGTTCTGATGTCCGATTTCGTAGCTCAACCACCAGACAGTTATTGAAGTGCAGACAGACTCAATGACTGCTGAGTAGAACTGTATCAGCAGCGCCTGTGGCAGGTTGAACTTCCACAACTGGTGAAGGAAGTACAACCTCTGCTGGGCCTTTTTCAAAACTGAGTCTATGTGGGTCTCCCACTTCAGGTCCTGTGAGATGGCAGTGCCCAGGAACCTGAATGACTCCACTGATGCCACAGTGCTGTTTAGAATGGTGAGCGGGGTCAATGTTGGGGTGTTCCTCCTAAAGTCCACCATCATCTCCACTGTTTTGAGCATGTCCAGCTCCAGGTTGTTTTGACTGCACCAGGTGGCCAGCTGTTCAGCTTCCCTTCTTTATGCAGACTCATCATCATCTTGGATGAGGCCGATGACTGTAGTGTCATCTGCGAACTTCAGCTTGACAGAGGGGTTCTTGGTGGTGCAGTCATTTGTGTCCAGGGAGAAGAGTAGTGGGGAGAGCACACATCCCTGGGGAGCACCAGTGCTGACTGTACATGTGCTGGAGGTGAATTTCCCTATTCTTCATCAGAAAGCTGGTGATCCACTGACAGATAGAGGCAGAAACAGAGAGCTGGGTTAATTTAGTCCATAGGACAGTGGGGTTGATGGTGTTAAAAGCCAAACTGAAGTCAACAAATAGTATCCATAAGTCCCTGGTCTGTCTAGATGTTGAAGTATGTAATGCAGTCCCATTTTGACTGCATCATCCACAGACCCGTTTGCTCGATTGGCAAACTGCAGGGGATCCAGGAAGGGTTCAGTGATGTCCTTCAGGTGGGCTAACACCAATCTCTCAAATGACTTTATGACCACAGACATCAGATAGACGGGTCTGTAGTCATTAAGTCCTGTGATTTTGGGTTTCTTTGGGACAGGGATGATGGTGGAGCATTTGAAGCAGCAGGGAACTTCACACTGCTCCAGTGATCTATTGAAGATCTGTGTGTAGATGGGGGGCCAGCTGGTCAGCACAGAATTTTAGACAAGTAAGTGAAACACCATCTGGGCCTAGTGCTTTTTTTTGTCTTCTGTTTCCGGAAGACCCTGCAGACATCCTCTTCACAGATCTTCAGGGCAGGTTGAGTAGCAGGAGAGGGGAGGAGGGTGGATGCAGGAGGTGTTGATGTTTGTGTGAAGTGAAGGTCGGAGCGGGTGTGGGGTGTTTGACTGGGCTTTTCAAATCTACAGTAAAACACATTCAGGTCGTTGGCCAATTGTTGATTCCCTACAGTGTTGGGGGATGGTATCTTGTAGTTGGTAAAGTCTTTCTTGCTTCTCCACACTGATGCAGGGTCGTTAATTTCAGCTTTTCAGAGTAGCTTCTTTTAGCCACTCTAATCTCCTTTGTCAGTAGGTTTTTGGCCTGATTTTACAATATTTTATCCCCACTTCTGTATGCATCCTCTTTGGCCTGACGAAGCTGCCTGAGTTTTGCTGTAAACCATGGTTTGTCATTGCTGTATGTTAAATAAGTCCTAGTAGAAATGCACATATCCTCACAGAAACTGATATATGATGTAACAGTATCTGTGAGCTCGTCCAGGTCTGTGGCTGCTGCTTCAAAAACACTCCAATCAGTGCAGTCAAAGCAGGCTTGTAGTTCCAGCTTCATTAGTCCATCTTTTTACAGTCTTTACTACAGGCTTAGCTGATTTTAGTTTCTGCCTGTAGGTTGAAAGATAAACCAGACAGAGTCCCAAAGCTGCTCTAGGGACAGAGTGATATGCATTCTTTATTGGTGTGTAGCAATGATCCAGTGTATTTCTGTCTCTGGGTACTGTTGCTCCGTGTCTGTGATCAGCCAGCTGTTGTAGCACTGTGCTCACACACGCGTGTGGAGGAATATAAACACTCACAAGAATACATGAGGAAAACTCCAGCGGCAAGTAGAAAGGCTTACAGTTTATGAAGAGAGCCTCTAAATTAGGACAGTGCGTCTTCTTTAACGTAGTTACATCTGTACACCAACATTCGTTGATGTAAAAACATGTTCTACCGCCTCTCGTTTTCCCCATTAACTCCGCAATGCGATCCACTCTGAACAGCTGGAAGCCCGGCAGATGTAACGCGCTGTCCGGAATGGCTTCACTCAGCCAGGTTTCTGTGAGATGTAGTTCGTCCGTTTTGTTAGGGAGAGAGCTGAGATTCGCTAGATGGATGCTTAGCAGCGCAGTTCGAATGCCACACTGACGAAGCTTGAGCAGCGCGCCGGCTCGCTTCTCATGTTTGTGTCTTTTAACGAGCTTGTACAGCACCGCTGCACCTCTGAATAATGTCCAACTCAAAAACCAGTAAAAGATTGTCTGCCGTGTGCTGCCGAATATTCAGCAGCTCGTCTCTGGTAAAACTGATCAGAAATAAATGACTAAACACAGGACAAACAAACAAAAACAGCAAAAGGACTGGAGAGCTCCACACCGAGGTGGCCATCAGCTAACTTAGCAATTGGGCACACATGGTTTAAACTGAATAGTAAGACTGACAGTCTGACCTTTCCCAGTTTTATTTCTTGCTTTAATCCACAAAAATGAAAATCTTACCAACAAAATCACAAGGTGTCCTTATGTTTTTGTGACAGAGATGACTCATCTCATATATAATGCTGCAAGTGTCAATATGACCTGCGCTGATTGACCCTAATATACAAGAAATTATTATTTTGGAAATGGGTCTGAACTACTGGTATATTTCTAAATATAAATAACGCAAATTCAGTTTCATGCCTAGTAAGAAATATTTAAATATATTGGATTTTGGATGCTGGAGAATGTAAAAGCTGCTGTAAAGAACTCAACAGTGAAAGTGCATCTCATTACATTGAGTTCAACAAGTTTTCAAGCCCTGCGGCTTTTTCCCACAGCAATAAACACTGTGTGTGTGTGTGTGTGTGTGTGTGTGTGTGTGTGTGTGTGTGTGTGTTTAAGGGTCTGTCCTCAGACGTGAGCGACGTGACTGTTTGTCTTCTGAAAGATAGACAAACTATAAAGAACAAAACACAACCGTTAAATATTAATTTCCCATCCCACCAAACACACACATATTTACTTAGCTATCTAACCAAGGACATATCATAGACTTCTACTGCTTTTATATATTATAATTATCATTATAATTACTACAGACTACCCTAAATCCTAACCCTAAAAGAACACTTCATGCATCTTCAGAATTTTACTTTTATTTCTTCATGAATCACTATTCCAATTGAGGACAATGTTGGTGTTCAAAAGTCGAGTAAATCCACACAAGCTCATTAGTTTTATGTCAGTGTTGCAGTCGCATTCCCCCACTCAACCAGCCAATCAGAACGACTGATTACCTCACACACACCCTGGTCCCTCCCCCTCACACTCTGACTGTCAAACAGAAAAAAGTTTGTGTTTAACTTTGTTACACTTTGGGACAAAATTGCTGAAAATCTTTGAGCTAAAAAGGATAAACCTCACTTTTGGGAGCTTTACATAAAATAACATACAAAAATCTATTACATGTCCTCATTTACACAGATAAGTAAATGAGTGTGTAAATACATGTGGCACACACTTGTTTTCTCTGTCAGGTCAGTGTTGCGTTATCACACACGAGTTAATCCTGAAGTGCTCGATTATCAACTTTAACACAGATACCGTGTGTGTGTTTATCTCCTGCACTGGTACAGAGTGTGTTTACGGAGATAAACAGTGTTGTTTACAGATTGCTTGTTTTGACGTGTGATCAAACATGGACTCATCTCTGAGAATGAGAGCTGTGCAGTGTGATGTCACTTCCTGCTCACCTCTGGTGAAGCGCAGTCCTTTCCCTGCAAACTCCTTCTGTAGAGCTGCAACAAACTTCTCGCGTATCTTCTCTCTCTGTGTGGGAGGAGAGAGTTTGGATTCACGATTATTAACGATAACTTATAAACCATTAATGACAGACCTACCGTGAGCTCTGAGGTAGTTAACATATCGTATAAACTGTATTTCTGTTGAAGCCATTAAGGCCCTGATATCCTTCTGGAGAAGTTCATTCGTTCTTCGTTCAGGGGAAAAATACGTTCTAAACAGCCAAGCAACGGTATACTGTTCCCGAACATTCAGACACCCATCACACCGCTGTGGGAGGTGTTTAGAGGAGCATTTAAATATGAGGACGCTACATGCAAAACCTTAGAAATGTGTTATCAATGACTTTATGCCTCATTCTATGAGTAGAATTAACATGAGGTCAGTAAAAGAAGCTGTTTTAACCACTCGATGATGAATTAAGTAATATATATGCAGTAGATAATGTTTAATTTGTCTTGTTTACATTCTGCATTCATGACGCTACTGCACTAATACGCTATACGCGGCCATAATATGCGCCGATTACACTCTATTACTGTAATTTATGATGACACTGATACTACTGCAAAGATGGGCGTATAAAAGAGAGTTAATGAAAGACATCAGAATGATGATCGGCATATGTTACTTTAGACAGATGTGTGAATGGCTTTCGCTGCAGATGGCACATGAGTGAATGGGCACTTGTCAAATAAAAATTCGAAATTCGAATATTCGTCGAATGGAAGATAAAAAATGCACATTCGAATGCGAAAATGAGCATTCGAATATTGGATGTGTGCCAAGCACTGGCAATGACTGACATTCTTGGACTAAAACAGACGCAGTGCAACGAATAGTATAGAACACAGGTGTCTCACGATGCGTTTTAAATGCTGAATTTCCTTTTAAATTGACACAGTGTCTGAATTAATGCATCGTTTCTTCATGAGATGCTGGAAAAACAGCGAGACATGGCGCAACTGTCAAAGACGTCCGTCTAGCGCTTGCTTACATAGAAAAAGACGGATGTGTTCGGAATGAACGGCCCCCCTGAGATGGAGGTCTTTAGCGGTTGTGTTGACTATGTCTTGCTCTCTTATCAGCGTCTCGCTGTATAAGTACGTATATTCAACTGTATTAAATTAAAAAACTCTGGTACCGCAGGTATTATAAAGCTCGAGTCTGTGGTAGTACTTTGGCGCTAGTATAGATACTGCGTGCAACACTAAGTTAACATAGAAACGTCTTTTGAAACGTTTCTTTTCTTGTTTTACATTTGATTTGAGAATATAAACTGGCTAAAACTTTTGACTTTATAATTTTACACACATTTGTTAACAGCCAGTTCTTTGCAATAAACAATCGCTATAACGGTGCCGAGTGGTTTATATAGATTTTTTGCGCCCTCTTGTGGACATAAGAGACAACGTCAATTTAAAAATCAGATGTCTCGAAGATTTTTACCCCTACCTGGAATAACGTCTTTAAAATTAGAATATAATTTGAATATTGGAAATATTTCAGTGAAAAATTCGAATTTAGTTTCTCAGCCCTGTTGACAGCTCTACTTGACAGTATTTGAGTACATTTGATTCCTTTTGTAGACTAATTAAAAACAACACATGACATGGTCTTGCACGCCAGTATGTTCATGTTGAATACTGGCTGAAAAACGTAAAAGTAGTAGGTGGAGCTTCAGGTCACTCCTACCGATAACATGGACCAATGGCAGTAAGAAGGTGCCCAGCAGCCGGTAAGAAGTTTCCCTAAAAGTTCGCCCATGCGAGCTGTTACGAACCACCGAAACGAATGCAAAAACACAGTCTTTTTGGCCAGATTTTGTTCTAAATGACGTCATACCCGTTCATTCTTTGATTTCATAGGGAGTATATATGGGCCTTTATTCTACTTCCTTTAAAAATTTCTGCTGAAGAACTACACTACCCATAATCCTAAAGAATGATCCACCAATCAGAGAATCAAGGCTAACAAAGTGCGCCAAAAGAGCCCGCTCCCATGCATGACGCAGTCTAGTCGCTCTTCCCACACTCTCAAACTACTTATACAGGTGCATCTCAATAAATTAGAATGTCGTGGAAAAGTTCATTTATTTCAGTAATTCAACTCAAATTGTGAAACTCGTGTATTAAATAAATTCAGTGCACACAGACTGAAGTAGTTTAAGTCTTTGGTTCTTTTAATTGTGATGATTTTGGCTCACATTTAACAAAAACCCACCAATTCACTATCTCAAAAAATTAGAATACATCATAAGACCAATAAAAAAAACATTTTTAGTGAATTGTTGGCCTTCTGGAAAGTATGTTAATTTACTGTATATGTACTCAATACTTGGTAGGGGCTCCTTTTGCTTTAATTACTGCCTCAATTCGGCGTGGCATGGAGGTGATCAGTTTGTGGCACTGCTGTGGTGGTATGGAAGCCCAGGTTTCTTTGACAGTGGCCTTCAGCTCATCTGCATTTTTTGGTCTCTTGTTTCTCATTTTCCTCTTGACAATACCCCATAGATTCTCTATGGGGTTCAGGTCTGGTGAGTTTGCTGGCCAGTCAAGCACACCAACACCATGGTCATTTAACCAACTTTTGGTGCTTTTGGCAGTGTGGGCAGGTGCCAAATCCTGCTGGAAAATGAAATCAGCATCTTTAAAAAGCTGGTCAGCAGAAGGAAGCATGAAGTGCTCCAAAATTTCTTGGTAAACGGGTGCAGTGACTTTGGTTTTCAAAAAACACAATGGACCAACACCAGCAGATGACATTGCACCTCAAATCATCACAGACTGTGGAAACTTAACACTGGACTTCAAGCAACTTGGGCTATGAGCTTCTCCACCATTCCTCCAGACTCTAGGACCTTGGTTTCCAAATGAAATACAAAACTTGCTCTCATCTGAAAAGAGGACTTTGGACCACTGGGCAACAGTCCAGTTCTTCTTCTCCTTAGCCCAGGTAAGACGCCTCTGACGTTGTCTGTGGTTCAGGAGTGGCTTAACAAGAGGAATACGACAACTGTAGCCAAATTCCTTGACACGTCTGTGTGTGGTGGCTCTTGATGCCTTGACCCCAGCCTCAGTCCATTCCTTGTGAAGTTCACCCAAATTCTTGAATCGATTTTGCTTGACAATCCTCATAAGGCTGCGGTTCTCTCGGTTGGTTGTGCATCTTTTTCTTCCACACTTTTTCCTTCCACTCAACTTTCTGTTAACATGCTTGGATACAGCACTCTGTGAACAGCCAGCTTCTTTGGCAATGAATGTTTGTGGCTTACCCTCCTTGTGAAGGGTGTCAATGATTGTCTTCTGGACAACTGTCAGATCAGCAGCCTTCCCCATGATTGTGTAGCCTAGTGAACCAAACTGAGAGACCATTTTGAAGGCTCAGGAAACCTTTGCAGGTGTTTTGAGTTGATTAGCTGATTGGCATGTCACCATATTCTAATTTGTTGAGATAGTGAATTGGTGGGTTTTTGTTAAATGTGAGCCAAAATCATCACAATTAAAAGAACCAAAGACTTAAACTACTTCAGTCTGTGTGCATTGAATTTATTTAATACACGAGTTTCACAATTTGAGTTGAATTACTGAAATAAATGAACTTTTCCACGACATTCTAATTTATTGAGATGCACCTGTATATTTGTATATATCTGAATATTTTTTTATTAAAATTTCAATATATTGTTTCTATACTTATAATCAACAATTTTAAATCAATAGCTTTATATTTTTTTTTATAGTTTTTAATTCGATTAGGTCATTCGCATTGCTTCATAGGATTGTAGTTCATTCCCTTATTAAAGACGGTAAGTACACCGTCTTGTACCTTTGTCTTTTGTCTGATTTTCGAACACGTTTTTGCTTCAAATCAAAGTTTGTAATGCTGTGATTCCCCTCGGTGCTGTTTGGTTTGGTTCATGGCTTACAATTCTGTTATAAAGGATTTTATTATATCCCTATGGAGAAAATGAATGGGAAAAAAACTTTGGGAACCAAGTCAGCTAAAACAAAAGAGGCTTTATCACTTCTCTCTTGGTCTGAATTGACTTTTCATACATGTTTCTTGGTAATAGCAGTTCAGAATACCTTGTCAACTTCAGAGAACTCGATTCGTTCTTCTAGCGTGCAGCTTCGTCCAATGGGTGAGATGTTGAGCATTCCATTACGAAACTCAATGAACGTCCCTCTGAAAGAGACATAGAGGTTTTGCTATATTGGAATAACATAAAGAGGACATCAGCTTTGGAGAAAGAAAGTGTTTGTTACCGTTTCTTGGGTAGTTTGAGAAGCCCCATGTATCTGAGACAGAAGTTTATAAGGTCCTGTAGTAATTCCTCCCCCAACTGATTCTGAATCGCCTGAGAAACAGATGAGACTACACTCTTTAGCTATGTAAATGAGAACATATCACAGACTCATATTGTTTTATATAAAGATAAAATTACTAGAGACTAACCCAAACCGTTCCACTTGGATGTCACAGAAGGGATTGGGGTGGGCGATATGACCAAAATCTTATATCATGATTTGAATAATTTTATATCACAATAACGATATAAATCACAATTTAGTAAAACAAATTCTGGAAAATCAATTAAAATTGGTTTATATATTAAATACTCATATTGGAATGCCTATTTTTAGAAAATCCAGTCAGCAAACTAAATGTTTTAGGTACATGACACAGTGTTTTAGCTGTTTTCCTCGTCAGTGGTGGTGTGAATGTCGGGTTGTCTAGCCGCTTGAGATGTTTGACTTCCTCCATAATGCTTTAACCCTTGTGCGTCAATTTAAAAAAGTTACTCAGAGGTCCTTAGAGGACAAAAATGTCTGTGTCAAAAAACTGCCATAATAATATAATATATTAATATTATTTTCCACTTTCAATGAGTTAATTTTTTAACCAACATCAGTCCTGATCATAACTACCAAATATTCATTCATTTTCAGGATTTTAACCCTTTAAATGCCAGTTTGTTTACTTAATGCCACTGTTGTTTTTTATACACACACACACACACACACACACACACACATTTCTCAGTACACACATACAAAACACACTCTGACATCAATACCAACACACCCACATAATTTTAGCTGCATCATTTATTCAGTTGTCCTGCAGTGCTCTATAATACAGCAAACAGAGAATAGGGGAAAAGCTTGTATTTGCTCCATAGGCTAAACATGAGATAAATGGCGCCATCTGGTGGAAAATATTAATAATGTAAATGTTGAAGCCAGGGCTCCAGAATGAAAGCATAATATCATAGAATTCATGATTTTATGCTTTGATGGCACTGGGATCAAATATTGCAGTTTTAATGTGTTTCAGTGGGGACATTTTTGTCCTGAAGCTCCTGAGTGTAACTATTTTGTGTACACAGTGTATTATAGATGTATTATAGGAACTGAGGTTCAAATATCAAAATTCCCCCCAAAATACACACCTTTGGCTAAATGTATGCCGTTAGAATTAACACAGCCAAAATGCTCAAAAAAACAAAAATGAAAAAGACAAAAATGTCCCGAAGGTCGCACAAGGGTTGAGGTAAAAAACTCAGTATAATTCAAATGGGTCCCATACATTTTGTTGTCTGCGGTGCAATATTGAGAGAAGCCGGATTGAGTAGCGTGACTGATCCCGCTCTGTGGGAAGCACATGGATATTTAAATATCGCGATATACACGATATAGCAAAATCTCTATCTACACTTTATATTGTCGCCACGATATACATCATCATATCGTGCAGCCCAAAAAGGGATGGTTTGACAGAAAATCAGCTCTCCTTTGGAAACAATTTTGTCCCTAAAGTACCGCTAAATAAATACACAGATACACACACTCACCTGTTTGGAGAGAAGTTTGCCGTCTTTATATTGCACTGTTCCATTTTCAGCAAAGACGTAGTCAAACTTGTGTATGACTGCAACGATAATAAACAACAACAACAGAATGAGTTGCAATAAAACACTTCCAGAGTTTTACTCATCAAATCTCTTCTAGAGGTAGACCGATATATCGGTTTTACCAATTAATCGGTACCGATAGTTGCTTTTTGGAACTAACCGTTATTGTCAAAAATCTATGTTGATAGTTGCCAATAATTTTTTTTATCATTTCGTCATTTCAAAATAAGAGTCCCTGGTGTGTTTTGGGCTTGTCTATACTTAAAAGTCCTGCATTATGCACCAAATCTTTTGGTTGAACAAAAAACTGCATCTGGGATTTTATTTATTTTGGACTCTTTGTCTTTGCCCACCATAGTAAAGAAAGAATACATTTTTTTGATGTTCTATAAATCGATTTTAGAAACTATCGGCCAATTAATCGGTTATCAACCTTTTCCACCAAATCAGTTATCGGTATTGTCAAAATCAACTATCCGTCGACCTCTGTTCTCTTCTGGTAAACATCTTATCCTCGCCCTGATGTACTTTACCTGGATTACACAACACACACACACCTACTTCAGACGTAAACAAGAACCTCATTCACAAACGAACAGCTTCACTGCTCTGATTGAACATTAAGATCACAGTCTTTTATCTTTGGCTTAATTTTTTTATGCTTCATGGTGACATGACACATATAACTCACGTTTCTAATCTTGATATAGATTGTGTGTGAATGCGGCTAGAAATGGATCAGGTTCTGATTACATCATTACATCTCAATCAACTCTATGTTAATCTAATCAGACCAGCACAATTATAATGACAAACACAAGCGACACCCAACAACACTGATAAAAGACTGTCACTTTCAACTAATCTAGAGAAGCTGAAGAACAGCTGTTGAGGTGAAGTCGACTGGTGGTCATTTCATAGTCATTTCCACCATTTCAATGGACTTTTTTCAATTGAATTAAAAAAATATTAGGCTAGCATCTCACAATTGTATTGAATTGTGGAATCCTCCAAATATCAGCTGTTGTGTGGATGTTGGAGTTGATAAATGAATGTTTGGGCACACGGATCCAGTCAAACCAGTTCGTCCATATTCAGACATGAAACTTGCTTTAAAATGGTTGTCCTTCAAGCAGTTGAGCAGCACGACAGAACACATCAGTGTGTGAGTTTGTGTGTCCATAACGCAATAGGAAAACCTTTAGATGAGCAGTGAGTGTGATTTTAACCTTCATCTCCATCTCCGAGCTGTTCTGCAATTTTGGAATAATCTGACCCGCCCACCACTCCAATCTTCACCTTCTGTCGCAACGCCTGGAAAAATTCATCCAACTGAGGGTTGATTTTCTGCAAACACATAAACAGTATATTAGTCACTGAGTCAAGATTTTATTAGCAATGTGTGCTCATACACACAAGGAATTTGGTTTGGTAATAGCTGCTTTCATTAAAAAACTCAAGTTGTCACTACTCATTTGTTTCTTTTACATGCACATCAAAAGATATTTTAAAGTAATCATTAAAGGTATAAAGCAAAAATCTGTGTTACAGTAAAACACTTACAATGGAAGTCAATGGGGCTAATCGGTAAACGTTAAAATACTCACTGTTTCAAAAGTACAGCCACAAGACGTAAACAATATGCATGTTAACAATTATATCCAATGTTACAACTTTGTTGCAATGATGACGAAACACCATAAACCCTAAAACCCCAAAATGACCGTAAAAATTACAGCTCTAATAATAATCAAGTTTTAACAGAAGAATTAATGCAAGTGCTTCTATAAAATTATAAGCTTCCCATTGATATGATGTTCTTGACAGGTTTTCTGAGATTCACCTAGATTCACAAACTGCACTTCTTGGATTCAGTCTAAATATTTGACTACGGAACATTTATAGGAGCCTTATGAACATAATTTCAGCAATCCTGTATATTATATTTCACATTTATGCATTCATCAGACGTTTAAAGTGCATGTTAATCACATGAACCCTTCAACAGACATCTCAAAATAGAAGATTGTTCCTATCGGATATCAATAAGACATTCAGCAGATGTCTTTGAGATGTTTATGATTTAGAATATTTGTAAATCTGATCTTTTTAAGATGTTTAGCAGATGTTAATTAGACTACGATGCTTTCCAGATGACAAGATCTAAAAGGATCATTCCATTGTCGGCTCTTTTCGTGAATCGGTTCGCATACCACGAGAGCCATATCGTATATAGCCGAAACCCGAAAAAGTAAGCTAATACCGAATAACGCTAGTACCGCTGAATCCGCTGTACCATTTTTGAAACGGTTAATTAAAGGGGTCGTGTCATGAGGAATCAAATTTTCCTTGATATTTTGACATATAAGAGGTCTTTCTACTATAAAAACATACTGTAAATAAATTTCAGAACTCAAAACGTATTTATTGAACCCAAGCTGCAAAAACGTCTCATTCTCTACTTCCGTGACTACCCTACGTAATTTGGGGTACATTAATTCATGATCGCCTCTACAGCGAAAAAACATTAACGCCTACTTCACATCATCGCACGCTTGGCCCCGCCCACTGGTGCTTCAGTTCGTAAACATAGAGAGGACAAACAAGCCTACTGTGGCATAACTATTCCTGAACACCAAAGGGGAACCATCTGGACTATATTAAATTGATTTTGTATTTAAACATGCACAGATAGACGTCTTTGACCACTTGACACATATCTCACGCTGCTTTTAAAAGACGCAATGTCAAGTTACAACTCTGAAGAGGAGAATCCACTGTGTCATTCAGCTGCTGCCTCTTGATGTTTTGAGCACATACACATCATGGACATGTTCTTTCACCCATCTGCGTTATTTTTAATTGTTGATGTATGAAAACATGCGCTGGATGGACGTCTTTGACCGTTTAGATGTGTTTCTGGCTATGTGCATTTCAGTGCAGGATGATCATGGAAACTGGATGTGGATTTGTCTCCAGCGTATTTCAGTGTGGATTGTATGTTTTCTGGCTCATATCAGCATGGATTGCTTGTGAACCAGTCATAAACGATTCAAGCTTTGCAAAGGAACTGTTATTGGAGGATGGGACAGTTAAAAACACTATTGACCCGATGCAAAACAGTAAGTAAACCGTTTCATTCATGAATATTTCAAATGTCATGACTGTTTGATAGTTTATGGTGCTGACATCCTGTTTACGCGTTGACACAAACTTTCTAAACCACTTATTTGTGTTGTTGGCAGTAGTAGCACCAGCGTGTGCAGCGCAAAAAGGAACTGGACATCCGTTTACTGTCGGTGGAATGCGAAACGCCACAACGGACGCTTCCATGGTAGACAGCATTATTGATTATAATGGGTTCTATTGCTTTTGACGTGATGTGACTCTCGCGTCCGGTATAGACAGTGTGTGAGTGTTAACAGTTGTGCTTGAGATGAACAGTTTAATACACTGTCTGGACAAAAAAAATGTTGCCATTTGGATTTAATGTGACGAGAATTTACAGGATTGGGACTAAACAGCTGTGTGGCCACAAGAAAGCCACTTGTTAGTGAGGCTAATCAGAAAAAATGACTTCAGTTTTCTAGGGAGCATAAAGATTGGACTGTGGAGCGATGGAAAAAGGTCATGTGGTCTGATGAGTCCAGATTTACCCTATTCCAAAGCGATGGACGCATCAGGGTAAGAAAGGAAGCACATGATGCACCTGTCAGCTGACTACCTGAATGTACTGAATGAACAGGTTATCCCATCAATGGATTTTTTCTTCCCTGACGGCATTGGTATATTCCAGGACGACAATGCCAAGATTCATCAGGCTCAAATTGTGAAAGAGTGGTTCAGGGAGCATGAGGAATCATTTTCACACATGAACTGGTCACCACAGAGTCTTTAATCCCACTGAAAGTCTTTGGGATGTGCTGGAGAAGACTTTACAGAGGGGTTCGACTCTCCTGTTGTCAATACAAGATCTCGGCCAAAAATGAATGCAACTCTGGACGGAAATAAATGTTGTGATGTTGCATAAGGTTGTCGAAACAATGCCACGATGAATGCGTGCCGTAATCTAAAGGTGGCCCAACGAAATATTAGCGTATGCAACTTTTTTTTTGGCCAGGCAGTGTGTATTCAGATGCAATGTGTTGGATGTGCGTTATGTGTAAACACTGCAATTTAGTTTTATAATGTTGTGGTGCTTGTTTGTTCTCTTCCGACTGTGTTTTAAATATGGCTGTGCATTAAGGGGCTGCACAATGTTATCCAATCAGAACAGTTGGCATTGATGTTGAAGTTTTAAGGAGGTGTTTAGGCCGGCCTCGGTAGCTCAGTGGTAAAATACGCTGGCTACCACCCCTGGAGTTCGCTAGTTCGCTAGTTCGAATCCCAGGGCGTGCTGAGTGACTCCAGCCAGGTCTCCTAAGCAACCAAATTGGCCCGGTTGCTAGGGAGGGTAGAGTCACATGGGGTAACCTCCTCGTGGTCGCTATAATGTGGTTTGTTCTCAGTGGGGTGCATGGTGAATTGAGCGGTTGCTGCGGTGGATGGCGTGAAGCCTCCACACACGCTATGTCTCCGTGGCAACGCGCTCAACAAGCCACGTGATAAGATGCGTGGGTTGACTGTCTCAGATGCGGAGGCAACTGGGATTCGTCCTCCGCCACCTGGACTGATGCGAATCACTATGTGACCACGAGGACTTAGAGCGCATTGGGAATTGGGCATTCCAAATTGGGAGAAAAAGGGGAAAAATCCCCCCCCCCCCCAAAAAAGAGGTGTTTAGGCCAAAACCAAGTGTTTCAGACAGAGGGCCAGAGACATTTTTATTTATTTATAGTTTATTACTGAAACTGACTGTTTTAATGCCAAAAAACATTATCAATGGACCTCAAGGAAGATGATAAAACTATATAAAAATAAACAGCATTTTATGACCCCTTTCAAACAAACTGTTCAAAAGAAGCAATTGTCGGAAATGAGTCTGACCTCTAATTACTGTCATGGAGGTGTGAAAGCGACGATAAAAAAGAAAACACGGAGCAGTTGAGGGCAAGATGATGTAACATGACACGGATTCCCTCCAGTCTGCTGAACACATGAACACATCTCAACGTAAATAAACAAAGTGCATGAGTAGAACAGCATGTTCAGAATCAGATTTCAGGATTTATTTAAAACCGGTCACAGAGATCATCCAACAGAATGTTCTGCTAACGTTAATGTATGCTTCCCGTTTGGTTTTGTTTTTTTTTGTTCTGGGAACGTTTTTTACATAACCATAAACTAACGTTCCCAGAACGTTGAGGAATGTTTCCTGCATGTATACGTGCAGAATGTGTACACACACGTGCGCACGCGCACTTAACCCTATCAATAACGCGCACGCACACAATCATTAGAGTAACACTACAACCAAACACACACACGTCTGTGTGTGTGTGTATATATATATATATATATATATATATATATATATATATATATATATATATATATATATATATATAAACATTATGTTACATAAGAACAGAAGTACCCTTCAATTGTTATGTATCATCAAAAACGTTTAAAGCATGCAAGATGAAACATGAACACATATATGATCTTACCTCTCTGGGTTTTGTCAGAGTTCCGTCCACATCAAACAAACACAAAACATTTCGACCTCCGGCTACATGAGTCTTAAAATCCATTTCTTCTTGTCCAGCAATTAAAACAGATTTTTTTTTAAATCGAATAAAATTAAATTTATATAGATCAGACTTTATATGACTCAAGGTGAGATAATGTTTAATAAATATCACGAGACACAGCCTCTATTCTTTCTTGAACCCGAAAGATAAAACAGCAACAGTAGTGAGTATTATTCATATAGATCAGAGTATTTACTGTTGCTATATGATCAGGGGAGGAGTCCGCCACAGCCAATCAGACGCCCGGGATCTGGTCACATGAGCGAGGGGGCGTGCCTTACGGTGGGACGGAATTCCGCAGAAATCTCGACCTCTCACCTACATCAAATCACACTGATATGATTCAGATCACATTATCAAAACAATAACAACACACACGACGCAAATACACCATAAAATAAATACTAAAAATATAAAACAATACAACGCATTAACAATGATACTAATACAAGAAAATTACACATTTAATATATTTTCACCTCGACCTTCTGCAACATTAGACACTTTATCTGCTGCTGGTACATTTGTGTTGTTCCAGTTATCGCCACTAGGGGGTGACAGAGTGAAACTGTTAAGATTAAAAGCTTTATGGGCGTGGAAGAGCTTTATATTGCCAAAGCATTAGTAATATTATATTGTATTATGCAAATTTACGGAAGCCCTGAAATGCACTGTGAAAAAAAAAAAAAATCACTAGGTGAAATATATATATATATATATATATATATATATTTCACCAAGTGATTTATTTATTTATTTTTTCACAGTGCATTTCACTGGATTTATTTAAAATCCAGTGATTTTTTTGGTGTCTTAGTGCCTATAAATATTTCTCTCTCTCTCTCTCAAAAAAAAAAAAAAAAGTTTTTTCTCAAATTTTTATTTTCTTTAACAAAATGATTTTTTCTCTCAAATAAATTGTTTTTCTCAAAAAAATAAAAAATAAAAAATAAAAATAAAAAATTCCTCTCAAAAGTTATTTCCCTCTCAAATTTTTTTCTCAAATTTTTTTTTTCTCCTGAAGAGGCAACACAAAGATGTCTTTACCCATTTTGACGCCTCTCGCTGTGTTTTCAGTTTTAAATACTGTGTTTAGAGGCATGACTCGTGTTAGCATTGCCCAAATCACCGCTTCATTGCTGTGTCGAGTTAAAGGAAGATGCAGATCTGCTTGAGTAAACGATGTGCACTTTCTGTTCAAACATTCTGTTCATGCTAACTGATGCTGGGACCTGGTGGCCGAGGTACTGTATGCTAATTGTTAGCTAGCAAGCAAAAAATAAAATAAAAACATTCTCATGTGTTGCCTCTTGAGAAAAACAAATTTAGGAAAAAATGTATTTTATTTTTTATTTTTTGAGAAAAAAAAATTTTTTTGAGAGAAAAAAATTCTAAAATTTTTTTTATTTTTTTTTTATTTTTGTGTGTGTGTGTAAGAGATAGGCTCAGGAAGGCACTAAGACATGAAAAAATTAAACTAGTGAAAAAAAAAAAAATAAACTTTCACAGAACTGCAGATCTCTTCCCACTTCATGAGTGAAATTATCACCTTGTCTGCCTGCAGAGGGAAATTCTGAGTTGCTGTTTCATGTGTTTTGTGTTGATGTTGCAGCGCCACCTGCAGGTCAGATTTCACTTCAGATCAAACTGTCGAGACTGCGTTCATGTTCGTTCATACCGACCAAACTGCCTTGAATAATTAGATTAATAACCAAACATGTGTAATATATATCTTTTTCTCTGATTATATTTGTGGGTCAGTGTGTTGTGGGTGGTTATTAGAGACTGTAGCATGATGATGTAGTGGATCTAATCCTCTGCGTAGTGGATATTGGTGATGTAGTGGATGGTTTGGTTTTTATGCATTACACTGATTATATTTACTTGGTATTAAAGTATTACACTGAGACATTTGTTTAGCTTAGCTTTTAAAATGGTCATAACCATGGATTTCGTAAATTACTTTTTCTAAATAAGTTGTATAATAAGTTGTTGTGTCACTGTCCTTTTTTGCATATCGCGGTGCTGTTTTGTGGCCCACTTCAGCCAGTCGCGGCCCGTTTCAGCTCATTGGTGCCCGTTCGGCCCCGTTTCGCGGCCGGCCCACCGGGAAAAGTCCCGGTTCTCCTGATGGCCAGTCCACCCATGACTGTAATAATGCTTATACACAATACAGACAGTACAGAGCAGCATGCATAGACTTTGAAGCGAACAGCTGGATCTATCTATTAATTTAATTAAATCGTCATAGCCCATGGCGGTTTAATAATCGCACAAAGTCGTGGCCTGGGTAGCTGAGCAAGTAGAGACGCTGACTATCACACCTGGAGTCGCGAGTTTGAATCCAGGGCGTGCTGAGTGACTCCAGCCAGGTCTCCTAAGCAACCAAATTGGCCCGGTTGCTAGGGAGTGTAGAGTCACATGGGGTAACCTCCTCGTGGTCGCGATTAGTGGTTCTCGCTCTCGGTGGGGCGTGTGGTGAGTTGTGTGTGGATCGTGGAGAATAGCGTGAAGCCTCCACACGTGCTACATCTCCGCGGTGACACGCTCAACAAGTCACGTGATAAGATGCACGGATTGACGGTCTCAGACGCGGAGACAACTGAGATTCGTCCTCCGCCACCCGGATTGAGGCGAGTCACTACGCCACCACGAGGACTTAGAGCGCATTGGGAATTGGGCATTCCAAATTGGGGAGAAAAAGGGGAGAAAAAATAAATAAAATAAAAATAAATAAATAGTAATCGTAAAATGTCATGTTGCAGTTTTATTTTAATTAATTGTGCAGCCCTAATATATAAATGTGTGTGTGTGTGTGTGTGTGTGTGTGTTATATGAATATATACAATATTAATGACCGTTAAGTACGCTACAGTAATAAAACAAAACATTAAAATGTGAATACGCACATGCATTAAAACATCCACTAATTACTAAAATCCAATATGCATAGGATTAGATCCACTACATCATTGCGCTACAGTCTGCAGCGAGGAGTACTTAGAGAATTAGGGTTTGCAACTCTTTACCGATAGTGGTGAACCTGCAGCAAACCTTTGGAGACAATGAAGAGTTTGCAAGTTTGCAGCCAGAACTCTAGATTTTTGAAAGGGTGGTCATTGTTAGTTTATTGGTTTTTCAATCCTGACTTTTGACGGCCTAAAAAGTCAATCGGTTTATCTTTGAACACTGGGTGTTTGGTTTAAAATATCTTAGTTTCACATGTTTAAAACTGTGAAAACACCTCAGAACATACACTACACTGTGGACAGGGCCGTAGCTTGTTGGGTGAAAGGTGGTAACTATTCGAGTAGCCCAAAAGTCCAGGGGGTCCCCACGACAAATTCTAAACTGTATGTTTTAATAGGGAAGGGGCCCAGAATACCTTGCTACAGCCCTGCCTATGGACGTGTTTAGTTATTTAGCACAATGCAGGTGACTCCATATCTTAATATGATTATATTCTTGTCTGATATTTTGCAATTCTGTATTCATATATATTAGCTTACAACTTACACCACGTCCACACTAATCCGTTCCCATAATATGTAACTTCGTGTGTGTGTTTCAGGGGAAAGGAGGTGACGTATTGGTTAACTGGAGTAACGGGACTGAAATACAACCTGCCGACTCCACCAACAGCGTAAGAAAAACACAAACACTCACGTGCAATGAATCAAGTACACTAGTCAGATTTATCAGTGATACTCTTTTCAATTTCAGAGAGAACTTCCAGCGTCTGCAGCAGGATCTGAATCGTCCCTGCGCTTGACAAAAAAGCAGAAAACCACTCTCAACACGCCAGACACACAGCAGCGATAACCAGCCTGAATACCTGCAGCTGACGTCATCATTTTCCCACCCTCATGTCGTTCCAAAGCCGTATGACAGTCTCAGTCACCATCCACTTTCACTGTATGTTTTTTTGTCTTAAAACTCTCTTAGAATTCCGCTGCTTGTATGTACAGTCTTTTTCTTTCTGTACTTCTGTATGTACAATATGACTTCATGACTTTATTTTCTTACAGTAGATATGGAATAAGAGACCAATATTATTCAGAACAGTTTATTAACCAAACGTATTATTAATAAAAATGTGAGATGGCAGAAGAAATTGTTCCATTCACTAACGTACATAAAAAAATCAACATATGACACTGTTTTCTGAACATATTAATAAACAAAAAAGAAGAGCAGAGAAAATATATATACACATGACTGATGAAAAATCTCCCAAAAATACTCACATGAAAATATTTATCTTCAAAAAATATATATATATTT